>NC_084817.1:4586088-4889263 GCF_963583255.1 Pyrus communis
AGAAATACAAATGGCCAACTCAGCCGCCAATTTTACTTAGAAAACATCTGACTTTCCACCAAAACACCTAGCTTTTCCATCCACTAATTAAGGGAAGAGGATCATCTCCGGATGATCCCTACATCCTAACCGTTCATTGTACATCGTGCGGTCCGTTTTCGTGAGACACTATTTGTATTTAATTTTAAATAAAAAAAAGTCAAAATGATTTATGATTGCACGCTACATGATGAATAGCTAAGATGTGAGACAAAGTAGACCTGGAAGGATTCAAATTCCATTATGGACATTTTGGTAGTTTCGACTAGTTGTAAGGCTACAACCGGTCACTTGGTGAGGATTTTCATCCTTTGGATGATATTGGACGACTGAAAAAAGTTGGGAATGAATAACGAACAGCACCAAAGAAAATTGTACATAATTACGTGATGTTGTTGTAACATCTACACAGTTATGTAATGTTATCAGTTTACTTATATTATAATTTTTTAGGTGCAACACGTTATTTTGTACCATACATATGATATCATAAGATGAATACATATTTGTAAATTTTTTTTTAAAACGATACATATTTTACGAAGTTCTGATGTGGCTACAATTAGAACAAATCTAGTTAGCCAGATATAAGGGAATTGGTATTTATTTGGAGGAACAAACCGCAACAATAAAGCAACCGTGTACACGCATGCAAATCACATTAAAGTCGTGAGAAAAACCCATCTGCATGCGTTTATCTAAACATCTGGTGCTCAACAGCCCAATGAGTTCTGGTATATGTGTCACATCCTGACCCGGGCTCCACCACATCCCCAGCTCGACTTCGCTGTAGCACGATATTGTCCGCAACTTCGAAGTTTCAATGAACAAAACTCCAAAGCCAGCGAGCTCAAAAAAGGCCTCATGCTATGGAGGTGGGCATATACATATAAGGCATAGAAGATCCTTTCCCCTGGGCGATGTAGGATCTAATAATCCACCCCTCTTAGGGGCCCGACGTCTTCTTCGGCACACTTTCGGCCAAGGGTTGACTCTGATACCAAATTGTCATATCCCGACTCGGGCTTCACCATATCCCGAGCTTGACTCCGCCGTAGCATAATATTGTCCGCTTTGGGCCCTAACCACGCCTTCGCGGTTTTGTTTCTGGGAACTCACACGAGAACTTCCTAGTGGGTTATCCATCCTGGGATTGCTCTCTCGCAAACTCGCTTAACTTTGGAGTTCCGATGAACTCCGAAGCCAGTGAGTCCCAAAAGGCCTCGTGCTATATGAAGGTGGGCATGTACATATAAGGCATAGAGGGTCCTCTCCCCTGGGCGATATGGGATCTAACAATATGTATACATCTAGCTCACTCCGGGAAAGATGCGAATTAATGCTGTAATTTTCAGTTGTACTAACTCTTTGCACTTGATATATGCATACTATTGATGTTCATCTAGTTGTGCTTCTTCATTTGGAACATGAAGTTTAGAATATTGTGAGGTGGTGTCGGAGTTAATATTGGGTCATTGGTTGCTCATAACTCTAAAAATATCAAAATCTCTATGTATACTTGTACGTGTAGTTGTATATTTGACTCCTATAAACCGCTATGGCAAACTAAATTACAACTTTATCCTTCTAATTTTATTTTCTTCTATCATCCTTGTCTTCTTTTTCTCTCTTCTTATGTGCACCAAATGCTCAATGAAATACCGCAGTTGACAAGCCTTGACAATCTTCAACAGTACTCGATAGTTTCCTGCAGTTGCCCTCGACAAGCCTTGATCTACAGACAATATTAGTTGTCGACATACCTTGGCATAAGCTTTCGGCAAGGTGCCTCCCTAGGTGTTGGATGAGATGGTCCAATGAAGTTTTTTTCGATGAAATCATGACCCCATTATTTAAAATTTCTAGCTCAAACCTTGCTGTGAGGCCTTGCCAATTCATGAAAATCTGGACCGTTAATCATCTACAATGACGATATATTGATATTTTGTGATGAGTTTGATGTTTAGTTAGTTGTAGCCCCAACCTTCTTATGATGGCGTAGCAATGCAAATCAACAAGTTAATTATATTTACTCAACATTTTGAATGACAATATTGATATTTGTGATGAGTTTGATGTTCTAGCTAGTTGCGATGACCAACCTTGTTATGATCGCGTAGGAATGCAAATCAGCAAGCTAATTCATATATTTGCTCAACATTTTCGAATAAGAATACTGATATTTGTAATGAGTTTGATGTTCAGCAAGCAATTAATGACCAGCTTTTGTTATATTGGCATATCAATGCAAATTTGAAGAACCTCATAATACGTTGATCAACAGTTTAACCACTTATCTGGAGAGAACACATCTTGGACTTGTAGAGAAAGCACGAACACGATGACAAGGGTAGGTCAAAGCTCTTCTCTGCACCACTGCTGTTTTGTCACGAACTGATGAGGAGTTCTAGAGTTTGTAATTGTGTTAGCAAAATGCACAGGGACCTCGACCTTATGAAATGCTCAACGCTTCTAGAATTCTACCCACTAACAGATTCAAGAAATCCTGATAAGCCTACAAATAAAATACTAAAGCCAATAGGATTACTTTCTTTACAAGAAACCCTTATTGTCTTAGTAATTAAAATCGTTCATCACTATTACTCGAGGCACAAGGAATAGCTTACCAAATAAAACTCCAACTCTAGTCTTTGTCGGATATAACCATGTAAAGCAATTAGGGTTTGACTTTAAAGTTTAGTTTCAACATTATGTTGTCAAATGTATTCATAACACGATTCGGTACATAGTGCGATTAAATATCACACAAAAATTAATTCTCCCTATTTTGATTTGGTATTAATGAATAATCATGTATATTTTAGGATGTATTATTACAAGTGATACTTGCACAAGTGTGGTTTGGTCACATTTTTTCATAAGGAAGCATGTGCACCCACGCAGCCATTGGAGAGAATAATTTTTCAAGAAACAAGTTGACGAAGAAGAAGCAAAGAGAGGATTTGACCAAGTGGGTATACGAAAAGAATAAAAAAGAAAAGAAAATCGATCTCATGTGCGAGCCATAGAAAATAGAATTTCACTATTTTTTTACACGTAATGCAGATGCTGTGAACATGTTTAGTGTATACAAATTACAAAAACTTGTTAAGTAATTCAAGAACAATACTTCGCTCGACGCTCGACTAGAGGAAAATCCGGATTTCCGGCATTTATTTTTTTATACAAACGTTATAATTAAGATTGTTTATTTTCTTTATCATCATTTAAAAATCATCTTTAATTTAGAAATCGTTTAATCATTCTTATTAAGATGAACCGTATTTTTTTATTTATATGTTGAATAATTAAACTGTCTTTGAATTGAATAATTTTTTTTTAATATAATCTTTAAAATATGAAGAAAAAAAGAGAGAATAAATCGCTCTGATTATAACGTTTGTACAATAAAATAATATTACGTTAGTACAGAATCAAGAATTTCTCCCTAAAATGATAGAAGTATTACAATAATTTAAAGGCTAAAAGACCGATCTCTCACAGATAAGGGAAGTGCTGGAGAGACTAATTATTTAGATTAAATTTTGCAAATCATATGACGTGGTTTTTTATGATTGAATTATTACTAAAGTGTTAATTAATATACTTATTTTTTATTGGAGACACATCACATGATTTGCAAATTTGTTTTAAAAAGTTAGTCAATCTAGCATTATTCCAGAAGTAAAGTATATATACATATGAAAAACAAAATCAATTCAATCTCTTTGACCACCATCTCTCCTTAACCACAATTTGCCTGCTGACATGGACTTTGATCAACACAAGTATAGAATATAATTAACTAATTAATCTATCCCATTTTTATGAAATAGTAGGATTATGAGATGAGATCAGAATATTTGTGGCATGCATCCAGATCACGTGGCAGTGCATCTTTGTTCATGCAGCCTACCACTTGTTCATTTGTTTCCACCTTTTAAATTTATGACTCAAGAAACCAAAACTTGCTAACATGCAGTATGAGTCGAGTTGAAATATAAAAAATCTCATTTGTAAAGATCTAGTTGTAGATTGAGATACAAATTCTTTACTAATAATTTCATGCATAAAATATGTGAGTTAGAGAGTTTTATTACGTGTTTTGCCAATTCAATTAGATGTCGGAAATTGTTAATTTTTTTTTTTTTAAATAACATGTCAATAGCCGATAACGTATCAATACTAGGTGCTCAGCAAGCAACGAGATGAGCGGGCTAAACCCAAGATTAGCTCCACAATGTCCCTTCGATTCTTAAATCATATAGATTAACTCATATTTGATGAGCAAAGGTAAAATTAAAAAATTAAATTGAAAACAATATCAATGTTTGAAATAGTGGAATTGACACATAAATAATAACATAATGATGGTGCAACTATTTTTTTGAGATTTGGCAGTTCTTTTTACAGAGTGTACAAACATTTTAAAAGAGGAGCAAAAAAAATCAACCATGACAATTGAAAACCAAGAAAATATTAGGGTAAATTACATAAAACTATCTTAACTATATGTCGAACCACAATCTTATATCTCGCGTTTTAAACATTACAATGTCATACCTCAACTTATGAATTCTTTGCAATGTCGGACATCCGTTAAATTTTCTGTCAATTTGGCTGTTAAATGATCATGTGGCAGGAGAAGGGCCCATTCATTCGCCAACTGGAATGAAATTTTTTTATTTTTTATTTAAACATTAAAATTAATTTAAAAATAAAATAAAATAAAACACACTCTCTCTCTCCTTCCTATTACATATGGTATATTTATGTTTTATGCCTAAACTTTGTATAATATATTTATATTTTTAATTTGTACCCACTTTTAATTTGCAACATTTTTTTTTAATTTGTAGTATTTTATTTTTAGTTTTATTTTGTACCCATGTATTAATTTCTTTTAGCGCCTATATTTTTTTTACATTCATTTATACTCTTAATTTTTTAATTTTTTATCTGTACCCTAATTTATTTATAATGTACCCATTCTTCTTTATTAATGTACCACTTTGTTATATGTGAAATGTACCAATTTTTTTAACACTATGGATACATTCTTTTGCCATTTATTATTTCTTATTTTTGCATAGTTTTTATCCATTTATTCAATCAAAATGTTTAAATTTTTTTATTGTAACCGTTTCAAATAGTATTATAATGAGGGATTTTAAATTTATAGGATTATAAATCTCATAGAATATCAAACATTTAATGTCAAAACTATAAAAATATAAATATTAATAGTAATATAATAAGGTGTACAAAATCAAGGGACTTTAATCAAACTTTGAATACTATTAAGGTTTTAATAAAAAAATGTTAAGAACTATGAACCGCATCTAAAATATTTCTACTTTTATTGTGTCTAAAATAGGATCATATGCAAATATCATTATACAAGTAGAATGGCATTTTAAAAATTCTCCTCTATTTGTAGAATAATCAAATCGTATTACGGAAGTTATGACAAGCATCCCCTACCACCACCACCAATAATTTAATCTTTACCTCAAAATATCAACTTCTTAACCAAAAAAAACCAGTCTGGTTTTTCAGCTTATAGCTATTAAAATGCACCCCTCTCTCTCTCTCTACAACTCCTTAAAGGCTAAAGATTGCATCTTTTTTGTAGGCAAATGAAAACCCAAATGCTGCATTTTTCTTAAACCCCTCTGATTTTTTCGTGTTCTATATGGATTTTGGGGTGGTGGGTTTTGATGGGTTGGGGGGTTGTTTTTCAGATTCTGGTTTTCCTTTTGCTGCTACTTCATCGGCAGCAGACCAGGAGGCAGAGAAGCATAAGTGGCTGTACGGATCCGGGTCTCACAGGCAGGGAAGATCTGCCGACGAGGGGGAGGATTGGAGGAGCTCTAAACTTGCAAAGACTGATGATTTTTCAGCTTCCAAAGCAACGCAACAGCAACACCAGCAGCAGCAGTTACTGAGCTTCTCTAATTCTCCCAATTCAGAATCTATCTTGGTTGAAAAGAATGCCACAATGCCTTACTTTCATCAAACATTATCTGCTTACAATACAAGTTCTGCAGGTAATTGATTAATTCGTAATGATGTTTAATTACGGTTATACTTTTGTAAGCAGCAAAACGATTGTTTCAGCACTGCGTTGCTTCGATTTAAAAGAAAAAAAAGTTGCATCTGCATGGAGCTTTTGGGTTTGGTAGATGTTTACCAAAAAAAAAACATATATAGTTTGCTTTGGTTCCCCAGGAGGACTTTGGTGGGAGGTCTTTTCATGGAAATTATTCTGAGTCTTGTCAAGCACTAAAAAATAGCAAATACCTATTCTTTGATTGGTTCCGGTTTCCTTTTCTCTTCCCTTTTCTTTTTCCTTTTTATTCTATCTTCTTCTAGCAAAAAGAAGAAATTCATGATTTTGTAGCTTCCATAAATGCTGAAGGCAAGGTTTAATTTTTAGGCATATTCTGCCATACTTTAAAAAAAAAAAAAAAAAAACAGTGAGACGGTTACTGGGAAATGAACAGAACTTAAATAGTTTAATTTCGATTTCTGAAAATATTTGTTCTTGGGGTTTTTAGTTTTCTTAATTTTATTTTTGGTTTTCTGATTTCTGGTTGTGTTCCAGGGCAAAATACTGGGAGTTTGAGTAATGGAGGAGCTGGCATGCATTGGAGTTTAGCGGGAGGCAGAGGACCTTTCACGCCATCCCAATGGATGGAGCTAGAACACCAGGCCTTGATCTACAAATACATCACTGCAAATATGCCTATTCCATCGAATTTGCTCTTCCCAATCAAGAAGGCTCTTGATTCTGCTGGATTTTCGACGTTCCCGAACGGACTTCTCAGGCCCAATTCATGTAATTTCTTTAGTTTACGTAAAGGAAAATGATTTCCGCGCACCCTTTTTTCTAAATGCATGCTTTGATTATACAATATTCATGCCCTTTCTTGCATTCTAAGTTTTTCACCCATCGGGGGTTGTGTATGTGCAGTGGGATGGGGTTCTATCCATTTGGGATTCTCCAACAACACTGATCCTGAACCGGGAAGGTGTCGTAGGACCGACGGCAAGAAATGGCGGTGCTGGAGAGATGCCGTTCCTGACCAAAAGTATTGTGAGCGGCACATGAACAGAGGCCGCCACCGTTCAAGAAAGCCTGTGGAAGGCCACACCGGCCACACCGGAACCACCACCACCACCACCTCAAAGCAGCCTTTGGCTTCTTCGTCATCAACATCCGTAGTGTCCGTTCCCGGTGGCGGTGGTGGCAGCAGCCTTGCTGTTGCCAACCAGCAGCTCAAGAGCTTGCAGCAGCCTGCTGCATCTAATTCTTCTGCAGCAACCACTAAGACGAGCAGGTGAAATAAAAAGTTTAGCCTCACTCAGTGGTCCGCAATTTCTTATGTTTTCAGCATTTATTCCTTTTGAGACTCACAATTAGTGTTCAAACTTTGCATAGTAGTAGTACCACATTCATTACTTTAAAAAAGAATGATTTCCGCACTTCCATTTTCCTCACTTTTTCATTAGCCGATCGATTGAATAAATGAAAAGAGAATCATGGGAAAATGAGAAGTAAAGTGCATAAGAAAAAATGGGAGTGTGGAAGTCATTTCTGTTGCTTGTACAGTCTAAAGAATCACAGAATCTGATGATGTTGATCAGTGCTCTTTTACCAGCTGAAGTTACTAGAATCTACACAGATTCGACAATGTTAATTAACTGTATGATTCGTATTGGTGGTTCTTACGGGTTTGTTTCTGTTTTGTGTTGATTTGTCTTTGCAGGATGTTCATGAACAAAGAGAAGGCGGGCGAGAGAATTCAACACACGCCAGGCCTCTCCATGCTGTCGAAAGAAAACCCATTCTTGACTCAGAAACAGCAAATCGGACATGAAGAGTCCCCAATAACAGAGTTCGGGCTTGTCCTCTCTGACTCCCTCCTAAACCCTTCACAGAAAACGTCATGCCCTGCAGAAACAAATTCACAACATCATTCCCTTCGCCACTTCATCAACGATTGCCCTAAAACTCAATCCGACTGTCAACCTGTTTTGTGGCCTAACCAACTCAACATGCAGTCGGACAGAACCCAATTATCAATTTCGATCCCCATAGCTTCCTCCACAAGCAATGAGACTCTCTCACCGCTCCATCTCCCAAGGGAACTAGAGTCCCCTGCCTCAATGGGATTGGGAGTAGGCAGCGGTCACGCCCTCAGTGAACAAAACAACATCAAGCAAGCGAATTGGATTCCAACGCCTTGGGAGACTTCAGTTGGGGGTCCTCTAGGGGAAGTTCTGCACAATCCCAACAGCAGCAACAGTGCAGCAGAATACAAGAACAACTCTTCAGTCCTTAATCTGATGACCGGGGGCAGCTGGGACAACAATAACAATAGCCCTTCGCCTTTAGGGTCATCTCCAACTGGGGTCCTACAGAAGACGGCGTTTGGGTCTCTGTCGAATAGCAGTGCAGGGAGCAGTCCAAGAGCAGAGAATAATAATAGAAGCCATGAAGGGTTTAGCCTTTTGCAATGACCTCCTTGGGTCCAATATGTTCAACTCTTCCTCCTTGCCGGCCTTGTAGGTCAAGGAAGAAGAAAAAGAATGAGTTTTTATAGTTTTTCTAATTAGTCTCTTTTTATTTACTTGTGTTCTTAAATTTCATTATGTGTTCCTCTGTGGTTGTTGGCTTCCTTACTACCTCTGAAATTAAGGCTCCTTTGGTTGATATATATTAAACTTCAAACGAAATGAGTCAGCATTAAGATAGATCAGTCGTGGCTTCGCTCGCCGGCTTTTCTTGGTTGATGATAGGGTTCCTGTCTGCCCTTGGCCTTGGTTCCAATCTCATAAGCACTGACTGCAATCTTTTTTTGTTCAAATCGAACAAGCTAGAACCTGTTACCTATTAATTGATTAATGATTCTCGAATTTCAATCTAATTTTTATGGAATACAAGATGCCCATTGAGTAATCAGAAACTAATTTTCACTAATTTTCACTTGTCCAACTCGAGATGTCAAAAGAACATTTGTACAAAGAGGCTAACTTTGAAGCAAGTTCTTCCCTTCTGTTAATCTTTTGAAATGGATACAGGAACAATTTGAATGATAATTACGAAAGAAACTCAATCCATCTTCATCGTCTTCCACACACCAAAGAAACTCAGAACTCGGCAAAATAACCTCGTAACTTTAGGGCAATTTTTGGAAAAAAATTGAGTGCTCAGAAGCCAAGCGTAACAATTGTATTTCATCGAAAATTCCCAAACAAATCGGGATATTTTCTTACGTGTTAGCTGCTCATCACTGCTCTCCCTACCTATCCAATTCATCATTCATTTAGGGTTTACCAATCATAATTATACATATCACATTTTACAATTGATGAGTTGAAGCTAATGTTTCCGAATTTTTTTACGTCAATTAGGGCTTTTAACCCTAATTATCTTTTCCAGAAACCCTAAACCCCGAATAAAAAAAAATTAAAAAGGGCTGTATCCCAAACAATGACAGTCCTGCAATTTTTGGCACCGCTGCAGGGAAGCGACTTGACAAGGAACCGCCAGAATTTTCTCAAGCCGCTTTCCGGTGCCAAAAATTGCAGAACACGGCTGCGAAAACCTCAGGCAATATACCAAAAATTAAAAAGAAAAAGAATTTGAAATTGATGGGTGATTGGAGCTCATATTCTATGGGTGTATAGGTGTCTGTCAAGCCATGGCTATGGCAAATTCAGAACGAGGAATTTTTATAATCACCGCAACCAAACTACCCATTTTTTTCAAAAACTCAAATCCGAAAACAACTTCACAAGCATCAAACGAATCATCAGAAAACAATTTGCAGGGTTTGAAAACGAATCGAATAACAGTTTCTGAAAATTTTGGTTTCTGAAAACTGAGAGGAAACAGAACGCGGCTGCGATTGCTGATTTTCTCACCTGTTTCGTAGATTTATAGGGATGTTGGTGAGGGAATGCCCTAAAACCCTAGCGCGAGGGGCGCCTCTTTAATCGAGACCAAAACGACGGTGGAGGTGTTGTCGTATTTGTTTCCATGGTTGGTTGGGTGAAAATTTGGGCCTTGAGAAGAGAACGGTTGGGCCAACCCAAATGAAGATAAAGAGACCCGGTTTCTGTTGCTATTTGGGAACTACGAATTAAATTATCATATAGCTTCGATTCGAAGCTTAAGATTTTCCGATTTGCACAGATAAATAATTTGTTTAATATGATAGGATATGAGTTGATTGGTTTTAATCTTAAAGTCTTGATCCTTCACTCCTTACAACATTTAGTTAATTTTTTTATATTTGGAAAGAATCGAACTTAGAATTTTAGACCTATTATAATCATAACTCAGTATTTTTTGACATGGGTTCTCATTACTTCATCTAGGGTTTAAGTATTTTACACAATCAAATCAACTTATTACTTGAGAATGAATTAATCCATCTTCAGCTAGAATAGAGGATATCATTTATTAAAAATATTTTTGTTACACTTTAAGAATAATCAACTGTAAAATAAAGCTATTTTGCATTTGATTAACTATATTTTTAAAGTGTTATGACTATGAAAAGCAGTGTAAAAGCGTTTGTAAACTTTAATGATAAAGTGAAGTAATTGTATAAAGTGACAAAAATAGACATGGTAGTGGGGGTAGTGGCAACGATAACAGTGGTGGGGGGCAGTGATTGTGATAATGATGGTGGCGGTGGTGGCGGCATAGTGGTATAGTGGCAATGATGCGGGTATGGTGGTGGTGCCAATTGGAAGTTTGGTGGTTAGAGTATATAGGTAACAATGGTGGTAATGGTTGAGGCAATGACGGTGGTTGTGGTTATGGTTATGGTGGTGGTGGCAACGATGACGCAATTGTGGTTGTGGTGGCAATTATGGTTGTGGTAGAGCTATAGGTGACGGCAATGACGGTAGTGGCGGTTGTGGTTGTTGTGTTGGTGGTGGTGGTGGTAATAGTGGTGGCGGTGTAAGGTTAGTATTTGTAATAGTAGGTGGTAATTGTCACTTTATTCTCCAAGATATAAAATGTGTGTAGAAGGATAAAGAATGTCATTTTTTTTAAGGGAATTGTTATTGGCACTAAAAAAATCTCATTCTACACTCCAAAATTTTTATATTTGAAAAGAAAAATACACTTGTGAGGAGTGTAGAATGAAATTTTTGGAGTGTCAATAACACTTCCCTTTTTTAAAACTAATTAGGGTAATAGGAATTGAAAATATCCATTAAAAGCTCAACTCCCTTTTTTTTTTTTTATGAAAGCAGCTTCTACAAACAACTTTCAAGTTGCTTTTAAAAGTTACTGTCGGGAGGTTATTGCTTTTAAATTAAGATGGACATTTATTTGTACCAAGCATTTTTTTTTTTTTTTGAAAAAAAAAAATTTGAACAAAACAATATTATCTACACTAAAGGAGAAGGGTGAGTTTAGCCTCACAATGGGCTAGCAATAATGTGGTCCAAGTTCACCTTTGGCGAGAATCGAACCTAAGACCTCACTTACAAGTGAAGATGAATACCACTAAACCGTAGTACTAAAATGGTTGTAACCTCACAATGGACTAGCAATAATGTGGTCAAAATTCACATTTGGCGAGAATCGAACCTAAGAGCAAGTCCACCCCTAAAAAAATACGCTAGTACCTAGCCTATTTAATCCACTCAATGAACAGTGATAGACCTCAATGAACAGTAATATGCCAAATGCATCTCCACCCCTAACAAAAAATAGCATAGTCAATTTTATTAAAATATTATTATTTTTATTATAAAATAATAATATTTTTATTTTTAATTTCTGACTTTAACAGAAACAAAACAAAACCCATTCATCAAAATCTTCCATCCTTAATCCCACCAAAAAACCAAACTGCAATGTCGGTAGCATGTGGTATGGAGTGTGTGGTTGTGTTGGGTTGTATGCGCTGGGTGTGGCAGCCTAGACATCCGCCAAACTGCAACCTAGACATCCGCCACCCTCGACGAGTTCGACCCAGTTCCCCGTGTCTGCCGCTTAGTCCTCACCGTCTACGAGCTCGATCTCCACAACCCCCACTTCCTCCCCAGCGGATTCCGCCCCAACCTCAACTGGGTCGTCAAGCATGTCACCTACGACGTCAACATGACGTCAGATAGGTTGTCCCATGGGTCTGTCGATTCTGGGCCGGCCTGTGGCCTGGCTTGGTCTAGGTGCCAGCTTATTAGGCTGGGGTGGAGCACAAATATGGGAGGCTGGTCAATTTTTTGGACTGGGTGCCGAGCTATCAAGCCCCGGTGGAACTGCTTTAAGACCTCACTTACAAGTGAAGAGAAATACTACTAGACCGTAGTACTAAGTAGTTGTACCAAACACTTTTAAAGTAAAACAATTTTTAGTGAAAAAAGCAATACCAAACTCGATCTAAAAGGTTCAAACAATACAAAGCAGACTTGACAAGCACATGTGCTACATACAAGGTTACAAATGTGAGGGCCTGAATTGGCATGAAGCTTGTTTGAAAGAGCTTTTAGTTCTTTCAAATCACCAAAAAGCTTATGAATGTATTTGGCAGAAAATGTTAAAGGGCTTTTGTGTTGGGAAAAAAAAAAACACTTAAAAAGTTTTTTCTGGAAGAAGTTTATGTGTTTCTTTCATGAACCACTCCAAGTACTATTCCAAGGAACACTTGTATTTTAATAAAATAATTCATAATGCTTCTAATATAAGCGTTGTTACTAAAGTGCTTCGAAATATAAGTGCTTTTTAAAAAGAAAAAAACTGACGAAAAGTTAAATTTTTTTTTTAGTTTTAATGAAAAATGATGAATAAAAGTGTACTGAATAGTATCAGGAAAAGATAAAAATATGATTTTTCATTAAAAATAAATAATACCGGAAGTATTTCATTAAAACTCCATTTTAAAAAGGCATTTGAAAATTCCACACGGGTTCATAAACTTTTAATTAGTTCTTCGATAAGGCATGATTTTCATCCGTTAGTCTATTTAGGCTGTTCCCTTTATTAAACAAAGACCACATGAATATTCCACATTTAAAAAATATTTGGTTTCATTTCTTATTGCCATGGTCTGGTTAACACCAAATATAAATTGATTTCATAAGCATAGAAATATGGATAAAATATCATTATCCATGAAGCAATGCATTTTCTAGTGATAAGTACAAAGTATTAAAAAATGGAAGATAAAACCTAACATTAATTAAAGAAATTAATTGGGATTCATTTTCACGGCATCTTTAGAGAGATTTAGTGTGCCAGAAACTCGGTTTGGTACATACTAAATGTCAGAATATAAGCGGTTGGAAAGTCGAAAAGCAAAAGTTTCCAACCAATTATATTATAACACTTATTGTACTGAGCTATTTTCCCGACACATAGAAAATTTTATACCACATTTATATGATACAGGTTTTGATAATTAATCCAATTGCTAAGAAGCAACATTAGCCATCAAATCCAAGTTTGTTAGAAAACCCTAGTTGGCTAGATAAGCCAAAAAAACCCTCCTCTCAACTTTTTTACGTTATTGAACAATGACGTGAACTGAAAAGGGGCTCGCCATCTTTTTCCAATATTCATTTGGTGCATGGCTACAATTTGAATTAGTTAAACCTAACGAACACAAACAAAATTAAGCTTCCCATTTAAAGGCCACAATTAGCACATAATCCTAAAACATTTAACCTCGATCATTGCATTAGTTTCCATTAATACAGTATCGATCAACACACCATGCACCAGAGGAGACGAAGTGACACTGAGGCCGTATTGTCACTGCATTCCCAGGCTAACATACCCTTCGCATGGGAAATGGAGCCCGGGATGTCCAAGGCTGCAACTGATGTACATCATGGCGATCACCGCGATCATAGAGTACTGTCGGAACATTTGAACGTGGAGCAGTTAACGTTGAAGCTGACTCCTCCTCCTCGTTTATTGTCGCCAAGGGGTGGCAGTGCTAGGTTTGTGGTGGTTGATCGGCAGAGCCGTCTTCCTGTATGCTCAATCCAGCCTTCGTTTAGGTTAAACTCATTCCGATTAGGCGGTGGCGGTGTTAGGAAGGAGGAAGATCCGTTTCTGGCAGCTTTGGTGAAATGCACGGCAGCGAAGAGTCCTATTGGTAATCCAGCTGGAAACAATGGTAAGAAGTACGTTGGGAAGAAAACTAAGACCAGGTTTAGTTTTTCATGCAAGTACTCGTGTGATGTTAAGGAGGACTCTGTAGTTAAAATGCCTCAATCTCCTTATAAATAGAGAGATGGAGTACTGTATGTTCAGATGGCAATATATACCTAATGATGGGTTAAATAACCCCTCTAATTGGTGTATTGTTTGTTCTTTTTTTTTTCTTCGAGTGGTGTTATCCATACACTCCTTTTTATCTGCCACACATACTTTTTAATTTTCGACCGTCGAATCAAATGAATTGAAGATGATCAAAGGACATAAGGAACATAGGATAATATGTTTTGTTGGTGTTTTGTTTCTTTCCAATTGGTGTAGTTTTTGAATTAGTTTCGTTGGTGTTTTGTTTCTTTTCGACATTCCATAAAGTCCCCTAGCATTGATTTTTATCATGATGTTGGAATAGTATGTCGGTCGTTGTCAAATTCAGTAAGATTTTATTTCATGTAATTACTTTCAATTACAAAAATGTCTTTCGTCTGAGTTTTGAATCACATTCTAATTATTAAGGGGATAGAAGGAGTAATTTTTAAGAAAATTATTGAAAATGACTTAAAATTTTTGAGTTTTAACGAAAAAGATAAAAAAATATTGTAAGTGAATGGTACTATGATTGACTTTTTAGAATAAAAATATGATTTTTCGTTAAAATGAACAGTACCATGAGTTTTTCGTTAAAGTTTTCAAATTTTAACCCGGATGCATTTATGTAAATTCAACATCTTATAAATTAAAGGGAATTTCAGTCAAACCCCTTAAAGCATCGTTTCAAAGGAAAAAACAAAACTAGACATGGCATTGGTACACCTAACTCTTTTTACACTACGTACGTATGAGTATTTTTTATAGTTTGATTCTTTAAGTATTTTTCGCTTAATTGATCAATAGAGGTATAAGACTAATTAAATATTTAATACATTAACAATAGAGATAAATTTTTCGGTAATGCCGGAAAAACTGTCCAGTACACCAAGTATCATAATAAAAGTAGTTGTATGTTTTTTCAAGTATTCAAATAATTGTATTATGACAGTTGATATACCCAACAATATTTCCGACACGTTGAAAATTTTCTCAACATGCACATACTACTCATCCGTCCTTGCCCTATTTTTAATTAAAAAAAAAAAACTATGTGGAGATTTACTGGTGCCAAATATTGTCCTTCAGCATGAGAAAAGATAATTTTCAAGTATGATTTTGTAAAAGTGTACTCTCCATAGATTTTCTACTATCTTATATTTTTTACATATTTTTTATGATTTTAACATAAAAATTAATATTAAATTGTAAAATGATAGAAAATCTATCAAGAATTTCATTTTAAAAGAATCCCTATTGCATATCTCTAAAGATAAATATGAATTGAGTCGCACATCATGCTGGTCTCGTGGCCCCTTAAAATTCATATTAAAATCGCAGCCATGGTCCATGAGAACTCATCAGTCATCTTTCTTTATACATATTCATTGTCTTTAGCCTTCATTAATCTTTCACTGATGACTATCAGAATTAAAAAATGTGGACAGAAATATATTTTCTGAATCCTTTGTTTTGTCCATCTTTGTTCTAGGTCATAAAAAGCCACCTGATGAGAATCTGAAATTGAAATATTTGCATGAGCGATCACTTTATCTACCAATAATATACAAGGTTAATTAAATCCTACTAACTCTTAGAATAGCATATGTCTTGGTTACTTTCAACGGGAGATTTTTTAATATGTCAGAAATACAGTTCGGTACACTAAGTATTATAATGTAAGTGGTAACACCAAGTATCATAATTAATACAAGTGGTTGGATACTTAAAAAAAAATTTCAACCGCTTGTATCATAATACTTAATGTACTTGATCATAATTTCAGCATCCTTAAAATTTCTCACTTTCGACATATAGTTTTCTGTTTGGCCAACAAACACATAATTGTGGTATATTTTAATGCTTTTTGTCAAATGAAAGAGCAAATACATAACTTGCAAGCATCACCTGCAGTAGTGGAACCCAGATCCCATCACGTTTTTATTCATTTGGCCTTATTGACCTTTTGCCGCTACAAAAACCCTAAAAAGCATAACAAACTCTCTCATCCTCCCATATAAATATTCTCCTTCACACTTCACATCCTCTCCATATTTTCACACCAAAAATTAGAAGCCAAACCAAAAGTATGAGCAACGACAAGGCCGACTACTTCCCAGCCAACGTGCCCTTCTCATGGGAACACAAGCCCGGCGTCTCCAAGCTCTCACGCAAACAAACACACACAGACAGAAAATACTACTTGCCACCACCACCTTACCCTTATGAGCCTTCTTCCAAGCTTTCTTTCCATGACTTTCAGCTCCCTCTTCCTCCCTGCACGTTTCAGCAGCCGCTTTCGCGAAGCTCCTCCTCGAAGGCTCTCCAGGATGACCCTTTTCTGGTGGCCTTCCAAGAGTGCACCAAGCCCGGACCCAAGGACAAGGGCAAGACGTCATTCTTGTCACGTAAGTATGGTGTTCGATCTGGATTTGGGAGGTGGTTTGGTTTTGGCTTCTCGTGTAAGCGTTCGAGTAGTGTGAGGGATGATAGTTTGGTTAGGGTTTCTCGGGTTCCATATCATAAAGACGGATCGCTTTGACTGGTTTTTCAGCTTTGGTATATGTAATTTGAATTGTCTCATCATATATAGCTTGTTTTGAAATGATGATGACCTTATATTTTTCTTTGCTATTTGGCCAAAGCGTTAATAATTTTGTATTTATGAAAGTCCGATATTCATTGATGATATGAGAGAATACGTAGAAAAAAGATATAATATTTTTAAGTGGGGTTTCAGTAAATTTTACTGGAATTTTCAATCCAATAGAAGGAAAAAATGCATCCACAAAAATATTCATACAAATTAGGGTGACTTAGATTTAAGACCGTGCGAGATATGGGCAGCCGATAACGACAAATTCATTTAAGTCCGAATCGGCCACTTATTAGGCCATCTCCAATCGAAGGGTGTAGAGGGTTAAAAGGTCGAAAATAGTCCGAAAACAGTCTCGAACCGAAGGCCAGACCAAAGGGCTCGTGGGCCCCACTGGGTGGCCCGGGGCATGGCACTTTTTGATTTTTTTTTTTTACAGTTTTTTTTTTTTTGTTTTTATACAAATTTGTTGTAGTTTTTTTATAGTTTGTTTAAGTTGTTGTAGTTTTTAAATTTAAATAATAATTATGTTTGACCTTGTGGCCTTTTGGCCCTCGGTTGGAGATGATTTTTTTTACAGGGCTATGTTTGGCCTATGGTCCCTTGGCCCCTCAGTTGGAGCTGATAAAAAATATGGCCTTGTACTGTTCATTAAAATATTAATTTCTTGGAGGGCTAGAGGGCTAAAACGAGCATTTTGGCCAGCCTTCGATTAGAGATAGCCTTACAATCCCCGTATTGCAGCTCCATTTAAAGGGAAAAATATTTAGATAAAGAAATGCGGCCGGGTCAACATCCGGCCTGAAATGACACGAACCACAATGCATCAAAAGTTCTTTTAAAATAGCTGAAAACATTTTGATGAAAATATTTTTGAATCAATTTTTAATAAAAATACAAGTGAATTTTTAAAAAGCACGTCAATTGTTTTTTGTAAGAAGAACCAAACTTGTGTTATTTGTAAGAGAAGCACTTCAAATACTTTTAGAACCCAAAAATATTTTTTCTAAAATCAATTTTAGTCATTTTAAAAGCAGATAAGTGGTTTTTGCAGGAAACACTTGAAAGTGTTTTTAGAACTCAAAAATATTTTCTCCAGTTCTTAAACCGTGACATGCATGTAAATTCGGCGAAAGACAGGGTTATTTTCGGTAGTCGGCAAACGTCGATACCCAAAATTACAACTCTCTCCGACTTATTCAGCTCTTACTTTGCTAACAAAAATCCTCCGATTTCTTAAACCCTAGCACCTGAGTGTAGTGGTGAACACACAGTCGCAGAGGTCCTCTCGCTCCTCCGCTCGTCGACGGCAAAAGGTTCTCGCACCGCCGATTGCCTCCCCCTGTAAGTATTTCTTCCTCTCCTCCCTCCCAAAATTCGAAACGATTGGTCATCCCTTTCTTCTTCGTTCTTTCCTCTACATTTTGCCCTAGGTTCCAATTGCAGAGGCCAATTGAATTTCGGTATGCGGTTATGGTCGAATTCGTATTAGCACATGCGGACTTAGATATTAGAACTCTAAATAGAACAGTGAATAGATGTGTTTAGGTTGCATTTGAGTGGTTAATTTCAACTCCTCGTTGATTCGGAATCAATTCGTAAATTCTTGAAAATGTTCCGAATTCATGATTAATTCAGCATGCTTTACCTGCTCTGATGCATTTGCATTCACATTTTACTGTTTTTTGGGCATGTACTAGCCCCGGCTTGTTGACATAATTGGCAAGATATGATTCTGTTTTGATTTTTGCAGTTGGATCCGGTTGTGTATGCGCAGCAATGGCGAATAACCCTCAGTCCTCAGCTGGGCAGGTACCGAACTTTGAACCTTGTCATGGCTTAAGCAGTCAATCACATGAATTTATTTTTTGTCCTGTTTTGCAATTCACTTTCGATTGTAGTAGTTGTTTAGACAGTGAAAGTATTTTAAGGATGTTGAATGTTCATGTTGGCTTGTTAGGGGACAAATAACTTCGTATTCTGTCATCATTGTTGTTAAGGGCCGGAATACCTTAATCATTTCAAGTGCATAAACAAATGTGTTTTAGTAATCTTGTTTATATAGTTTTCACCTATTTTTAATCTGTTTTTTTTTCTTTTTTTTGGGTCTCTCCTGTCTATCTGGATTAGCCATTTCGTCCTCCCCCAGTTGCTTCCATGGGTCCTCAAAGTTTTGGTTCATCCCCTCTTCAAGTAAATCCCTTTCATGTTCATCTTCTGTGACTTTTTGTATTCTCTACTTCCCGGCGGACTATTAATATGAGGTGTATGTACAAATCCTAACAATGCAGTACCGACCAGTGGTTCCAACACAGCAAGGACAGCAATTTATTCCACCAGCTTCCCAACAATTTCAGCCTGTGGGACAAGGTATTCCTTCTCCAAATGTTGGGATGCCTGGTAGTCAAAGTCAGCAATTACAATATTCTCAACCAATGCAACCGTATCCTCTCAGGCCAAGTCAACCTGGTCATGCTCATTCATCACAGGCGTTGCCTATGCAATACATGCAGACAAGGCCTACTGTCCCATCTCAGTCTCAGCAACCTGTCCCACCTTTTAATAATCAGATGCCTGGAATGCCTTATTCTTCCTCATACATGGTATGTTCTCACAATGTTATCTGCATATATGTGTTTTCTTTGATTTGATGGAGCATATTTTTCAAATGTTTACATGCATCTGAACTGTTTCAGTTTGCTCCGCCTACGTATGTCCAGCAACAAAATAATGTCAGTTCACAATTTCAGCCGATGTCTCAAGTGCAAGCACACATTGTATCTGCCACAGTACAGCCTTGGGTGTCCTCTGGTAATCAGGGTGCAGCAGTTCCTTCACCAGTACAGCAGCCTGGCCAACAATCTTCAAGCACTCCTTCCACAGATTCTGTAAGTGCTATATGTAAAATTCAATTCAGTTACCTTTAACGCCATTAAACATTAGGTTAAGGTCATCGCTTTTGTTCAGGAAACATGTTTCAATATCTCCTTCTGGTACTAATCCAGAACCCAAAAGATGTGTCATCGGAGTGAATTTCTGATTATTTCATCATCTAAATTCTCATTTTTAAATTATGTTTGTCATGTTTTGTGATGCTACACAGCCCCATGAAACAATAAGGCGCACTTAGATGCTGATACGACACTGATAATTTTGTATGAATCCCGATTTGGGAATCATGCAAACCCATTATCTTTAGTGTCAATGACAAATGAATGACTTTTCTTATTTGTGTTGTAATTTTTACTTTCCTAAATTTCAGGCTGTAAGTGTTCCTAGCCAAGTACAGCAGTCTTCTTCGGATTGGCAAGAGCATATGGCGGCTGATGGAAGAAGGTAAAATTATAATATTGTCTGCCTTTTCTTCTTGCAGTTGATGAAATATGATGCATTGTTACAGTGTTTATTTATTATTTTTTTCAATGAGAAACAGTGTGGTTCGTTATTTTTGAGAGTTACTCTGATTTTGTATTAGTTATTTTGAAGTTCTTCTTGACCTTATGCTTTCTTACTTGTGTTATTTCTATTTTTTTATGGATTCATTTTTCTTTTCCAGATATTATTTCAACAGAAGAACAAGAGAATCTAATTGGGAGAAGCCTTTAGAGTTGATGACACCGATGGAGGTGAGTCATATTGTTGATTGGTTACCAGTAGCTTGAACTTTTATATATAATCTCCAATTACCTGTTGAACATGCCTTTGAAATGTTTTTGTATTTGCAATTTCGCCCATAAAATTTATTGCTGTTTATGGATGTTTTAAATTTTTTGGTTTTAACTATGCTTAAATTGATTGAAATTGTTTTATGCGAATTATCCTTTTATTTGCATATGCTTTAACTGGTTTGTAGATGTCATGGCAAGTCTGGAGAAATTTTACAACTGCTCTATAAGCTCACTTTGAAGACGGGGTTTCATTTCACAAGTCAGGCAATAATTGCTATTTACATCTTATTTATCTTGTAGCTGGATGTGGTTAATGAATGCCAAGCAGTAATTGTTGCCTTTACCCATATCATCCATTATCCTTTGTGGAGACGGGTGTACTTTGGTCTATTTATTTTTGTCTATCCTCTGTGGGGTTGATTTTGTTTAAGTATCTTCTTAGCAGAGTGTTTCATATTTCTATTTGTTTCTTATTGTCTTTCCCTCTAAGTCTATGTCCGTTATTCTTGTTAGTTGTTATAGTTGTTATGGTTTTTATAAAATAAAGTATAAAATACACAGGCAGACAGCCGAATTTTCTCTCCGTCTCCCTTGTATAAGCAGTAGCATTAGTAGATTAACATGTGCATGTATCTCATGTGCACGCCCACTCAGAGAGTCACACAGAAATGCTCACCCACACTCCCACATTGATGCTGCTTGTCACAGGTTTTCTTGTGGCTGTGGTATTTCTTTTCTGATATTTTTTTTAACTTAATTTTTTTGTTAGTACGAGAGTCATCATATAGTGGACAATATTTTTAATCTTATTCTCAATAAGGTGTCCCTGCATGCACTTCTTAGTTGTATATGACATTTTTGTTGTCTATGGATTATAAAGACTTTTTCAACATGAATTCTTGTGCTACTGTCAGAGGTATTAAATGTTATGTCACTGGGATTGGGTTTTTTACTTTAACAATTATTATGTATGTGCATTATATTTGTATGTGTACTGTAGTATCATTATTTGTATGCAAAGAAAGGCCCAACAGTGTTTCCTAGTTTTACTAGCGTAAAATTGAAGGATTTCAAGGATATGTAGAACTTCTAGCGGGTACTGTAACTTGTAATTTGCTGTTAATAAACTACTAGGAGTTCTCTCCTGCTGCTTTTTCATAGAAGTTAAGAAACCAGAGTATATAATAGTCTATCCCCTGCTGCTTTGTTGTAGTACCTTTTCTTTTCATTTTTCACCTGTTATATGCATTTGGTTCAATCTTCATTTATTTGCTTTCTACACCTGTTGGGTGTGTAATTCGCTACAGGAGGTCAGGCATCTTCATTTACACTCATGTATCGATTTCAGGTTGATTTTTTGGGGGTGGGCAGGCTTTTGTACAAACTTTTGTACTGTTATTTCATTTTCTAGTGAACCTATTCTTTTTGACTGATTATGCTCAACTTTTAGTATTCTTTCACAAATGGCTGCAATCTTTCACTAAATACTTTTTGTGACTGTAATAGAGGGCCGATGCATCAACTGTTTGGAAGGAGTATACGTCTGCAGATGGGAAAAAGTGCGTTTATTCTGATCATTCTGTTTAATTCCCCAATTCCTGCTTTTGTTTTCTAAATATGCATGTCTATGAATTTTTGTTGGGCCCTGTTGTTCACTATTAATTTTTCAATGACTGATGCAGGTATTATTACAACAAGGTTACAAGGGAGTCTAAGTGGACAATTCCAGAGGAGTTAAAGGTTTCATATCATTGCCTGTTTATTCTTTTTCTCCCTTTTATTTGTAATTTCCTTACACTATGAAGTACGTGCTTCCAGTTGGCTCGCGAACAGGCTCAAAGAGAACTAATCCAAGGAACACATTCAGAAATGAATTTGACTTCTCATACCCCTCCTGCTGTTGCTTCAGCTGAAACACCTTTGGGAACTAGTTCAGTTGGCCCCAGTACTTCTTCAGCCCTACCTGGGATGGTCCCGAGCCCTGTTGCAGTTACACCTGTGTCTTCTTTTTCCAATCCTTCTCCTACCGCACCTACTGGATCATCAGTTGCTTCTGGTGCACAGTCTTCCATAACAGGTGCCGTTGGCGTTCAACCTCCTGCAGTAACTGTGACTCCACTGCCTGCTTCTGTTTCAGGGAGTACCGGAGTTCCTCCTACTTCGGTCAACACCACTACAAACTCAGTGTATGGACTTTTTAGGGTGCTTTATTTCCTACGATCTGTTGATTCTTCTGTGATTTGTATAATCTTCCAGTTCAAATTGGTCTTATGTGTCTCGAAATATTACAGGAGTACTTATGAAACTGTAGCATCTCAAGATATTGCAAGTTCAGCTGATGGAACTTTGACTCAAGATATCGAGGTAAGGTTTTTTCCTTAATGGAAACATGCACATTAATTACACCTTTTCTAGACTCTGCTGTAGTGAGACTGATTTTCATAGCATTTCTTTTGCCTGTTTCAAATTGTGGTTTAAAGCAATTAACGAGACCAAATGCTTATTCTTTTCTGAGAGTTCTCTATGGCAGGAAGCCAAAAGAGGTATGGCAGTTGCTGGAAAAGTCAATGTGACTCCTTCAGAGGAGAAAACATTTGATGACGAACCACTGGTGTATGCCAATAAGCAGGTAAAAACTCTAGGTTTTATTTCTTTGTCCAATTTTGTTTCATTGTTGTGCTTTTTTTTTTTCTAAATTAATTTGATAATTTTTCTCCTTTTAGGAGGCAAAAACTGCTTTCAAATCACTTCTGGAATCTGCAAATGTCCAATCTGATTGGACTTGGGAGCAGGTAGCATCTTTTCCCTTCTTTTTATCACTGTCTTATATCATTGAGGAGTCTTCTTACAATTTATGAAATGTTATATCAGACAATGAGGGAGATCATTAATGACAAAAGATACGGCGGTTTAAAAACTCTAGGTGAGAGGAAGCAAGCATTTAATGAGGTAAACTTTTGGTTAATGTCTTAACTGCTTTAGAGTCAGCGCGTTCTTATGTTACATGGAAGACTAGTTTAATCTCATTGGAATGCTGTGATGCTCAAATGACTTTCCTTCTGCTTAGTATTCAAGATGTTCATC
Source organism: Pyrus communis (assembly GCF_963583255.1). Lineage (NCBI taxonomy): Eukaryota > Viridiplantae > Streptophyta > Magnoliopsida > Rosales > Rosaceae > Pyrus > Pyrus communis. Next base: position 4,609,757 of record NC_084817.1, read on the forward strand.
AAGAATATTTCGACTCTTGTTTTAACCTAAAACTAATTATATGTTTTGAATTGTAGTACTTGGGTCAAAGGAAAAAACTGGAGAATGAAGAGAGGCGCATGAGGCAGAAAAAAGCTCGGGAAGAATTCACAAAAATGTTGGAAGTATGTTGTTTACAAGTCATAGTTGGTTTTGCATTTTTCTTTAACGACTTTGAAATACCTCTTATCTTGATCTTAACAAAAGACTTTGTGGTTTGTTCTTTTCTAAAGGAGTCCAGGGAACTTACATCAGCAACCAGATGGAGGTTTAGTCTCTCCCTGCATCATGCCGAGTTTGATATTGTTTTAGCCTTTTTATATATTTTTTTTTACGACAAAAAATGTTTTAGATGTTCTAACTGATGCATTTGCCTGATCAGCAAAGCTGTGAGTATATTTGAAAATGATGAACGATTCAAAGCTGTAGAACGAGCTAGAGACCGGGAAGATCTTTATGAGAGCTACATTGTAGAACTCGAAAGGAAGGTAACAATTTGCATTTTTATTTCACATTTTCTGACTTATGCAATCCACCAAATGGAGATGTCATGTTGTACATTAGGGCTTCATATTTGACTCCAGATTTTTTATTCGTAACAAAAGATTTTTTTTGTAACCAATAAAGAGAATGGAGAATTGAAAATTTGGAACCACTTGCTTTATGTATGAATTATGTTGAAGAACCAGAAATTAGGAACTGGGCATCGGGTTATAGACCGGCTGCCTGATTTACCATGATCCTTAGTCCAGTCCCACACATTCCATATCCCTTCAATTTGTGGCCCTTTTTCAGAATTAAGGCAATTCTCACTGGTAAAGGTTGCCTTAAATGGTTTCCTCATTTTCATTGTCCTTTTGGTGTACTAAACTCCAGAGTCCTCATGTCGCTAAATGTGCCACGTAAGTAGATATTGACAGTTCATAGATGGTAGGGAGTATCACCAGACAGCCAAGTGCACAATTTTGAGTTATTTAAGTCTCAAGCAGAAGCATCAAAAAAATCTGAGATACATTTACTTGCCATATGTGTTGCTATTTCATTGCCATTCTCTTTTGAAGAGTGCGGATAAAAATAGGTACTCGTATGTCACAAAGGATGCCTGGCTTACTGCATAGGTTGCAATGTTCAATGTGCAGGAAAAACAAAAGGCAGCTGAAGAGCATAAGCAGAATATTGTAGAGTACAGGAAATTTCTGGAATCTTGTGACTTTATCAAGGTAAGTCTTGTAAAATGAGCGTGCACATAACTAGTATTATTTTTTTGTTTTTTGTTTTTATTTTTGTGATTCCTTGTATCTATAAACCTTTTGCATGGTTATCGTTCATTTGCAGGTGAACAGCCAGTGGCGGAAAGTTCAAGATCGCTTGGAGGATGACGAGAGATGCCTGCGCCTTGAAAAGCTTGTTAGGTTGCTCATTTTCCAGGTAAGTCAATCAGGCATGTTGTGTGTGTGAAATGATTGATCATGTTAATTTAGTAGAATTACAAGACGGTATTTTTGGTGCAGGACTATATTCGTGACCTTGAGAAGGTGGAAGAGGAGCAAAAAAAGTTACAGAAGGTATAATCCCATATAAATGATATTTTCCTTTTCAAGTTCATGTTCTTATATTTGTCTCTGAATTCAAGGAACAATTGAGGCGGGAAGAGAGGAAAAACCGCGATGAGTTCCGCAAGCTATTGGAAGAACATGTTGCTGATGGCACTCTTACAGCTAAAACTCTCTGGCGCGATTACTGTACGAAGGTGCTCAACCCTAAAATCGTCGCAGAGATAATGTCTAGAACAGTTGCATAGTAAATTAAAAGATAATTGATTATTTTCTTCTGCATCAGAAATTCGTTTGATATGTACTGTCTTTGGATAGTAGGTTAAGGACTTGCCTCCATATGAAGCTGTTGCATTGAACGCCTCTGGTTCAACACCAAAAGAATTGTTTGATGACGTTTTTGAAGAATTAGAGAAACAGGTGATGCCTAACATCTCATGCCTCAGTCCATTAATGATTTTGTATGGTTAATGTTAATAATACATCGAGATGTAATTGAAGGAAGTTAAGGTTCCTTCATAAAACCAATTGGCAATATGAGGAGTAGCCCAACTTCTTGTAAACATATGCTAGGTCCCTTAATTCTCTGATGTGTGATTCACACTCTCAAGACAGCCTCACACGTGGGGGTCATGGAAGCCTAACATGTGGACAACATATTGGGTGATGTGAGAGCACATGGGTTAACATGCTCTGATACCATAAAGGAAGTTGAGGTTTCACTATAAAACCAATTGACTATATGAGGAGTCTCAACTTTTATTAGCATGCAAGGTCCCTGTAATTCCATGATGCGGGGATTCACTCTCAACAGTTTGGATGAGATGCTCTGACATATACGTAGGTTAACGATCTCACGTGCTCCTCACCACCCAAAATACTAAAGCTCCATGTATTTTGGCTCTGTCACTGCTCATCATGTCACGTATGAGGTGTGTGTTGACAATAAAATGCCAAATCGGAAATTAATAGCCTTGCATAGCAATATATAATATCATGGTGCTCTCCCCCCAGTGCTAAATGATTGTGGGTTTAAAGCTCTAACTTCTACAGATAAAATACAATATTAGTTTTAGAGTTTGATTGCATTACACAACTTTGAACCTGGAATGCAGCTGACTCTATATGCCTGACATTGTTTTTTCTTGTGGACAGTATCATGATGATAAAGCTCGGATAAAGGATGCAATGAAGTCAGGGAAGGTATGCTGTTTTTAACTGTATAATTTTATAAACTTGTGGCATTTTGGGAAACATTTCAAATATCATTAATTTCTTTACCCAGGTTACCATGACTTCCACATTGGCATTTGAAGAGTTTAAGGTTCCTATTCTGGAAGATATTGGTTCCCCACCAATATCAGACATTAACTTCAAGGTAAACCCCCGCGTATTTTCAGTCCATTGCTAGCCTAATACTCATATTTTTTTTTTCCTTTCATTTGTATGCTTGAAATATAAAGGTCTGTATAATAGGAGTTGATGGTGTTTTTTTACTCGTTGCTGGCATATTCCTACCCCCCATTAAGCAAATAAAATTAGTTTGTGTGTGTATTCAAAATATTTTTAAGTGGCTCTTTATATTGTATTCAAGTTCACTGAGAATCATACAGTTTACTTGGATGTAGCAGTATCAGTGTTTCTTGTATCTTCTTTTAGTGAAATACATTCATATTCATCAGAGGAGAGAATAAAACAGTCATAACTTCTTGGTTTGAAACTTTGTCATTTTGACCCGAGCATCTTATATCCTGATGTATCATTTGTAGCAAGAAACCTTAAATGGTTCAGTGTACATGGTCAAGATAAAAAAGAATATCATTTTTTTTCTATGTGCTTCTTTACTTATTAAAGCTGAAGGGTTTGAAAATGACAGCCAGTAAATAATTAAACTTTAACCACTATCTTCATTTGATTTGGATTACATGGTACACCTTCATCTGTAACACTCAATTCACGTATGCACACTGATGCAAGGATCAACTTTGTTCTGGTTTCTAAATCAACAATTGATGTGACTGTTAGTATTTACCTGTGTTGTGTATTTGAAAGTCTGCTAATACTTTGACTCCTTTGGAAGCTTGTGTATGAGGAATTATTAGAGAGAGCCAAGGAGAAGGAGGAGAAAGAGGCAAAGAAGCGTCAACGACATGTTGATGACTTCAATAACCTATTGCACACAATCAAGGTACTGTGGACTTTTGTGGAAGAGTATGAAGCAAGTGTGATGCTAGAGATTGTATTGACCTTCTTTGTCATGTTCTTTGTAGGAAATAACTGCTGCTTCTAATTGGGAAGATAGCAAACACCTTTTTGAAGAAACCCAAGAATACAGGTTTTTCTATTGATCTTTTACTGTAAAAAAAACATTTAACATGCCTTTTTTTGTTCGAACTTTTTAGTTTTCGGAGTGAAAATTATTTCTTTTATTTTCAGATCAATTGGTGATGGTAGGGAAGTTTTTGAGGAATATATTACAAGCTTACAGGAGAGGGCTAAAGAGAAGGAACGAAAGCGTGAGGAGGAAAAGGTATGGATCTTATTGTCATCTATAAGCTGTTAATATCATTTGGCTCGTCAATTCTTGCAATGGTAATATGCGTAGAGCTTATGCTGAAAAATAATTTACTTTAACGCAGTGCATATGTTACCTTTATAAAAGACAGTATCTCAAAGTTTGATCCTATGTAAATATTTTCGCTTTAATTTTTTATAGGAGTGGCATGTAATGCATTGTTATCAACTGATATCTTGAGTTGGGAATTTTTGTACTGATTCTGATACATTGCAGGCCAAAAAAGAGAAAGAAAGAGAAGAGAAAGAGAAGCGGAAGGATAAAGAGAGAAAGGAGAAGGAAAGAGAACGTGAAAAAGAAAAGGGAAAGGACCGATCTAAGAAGGATGAAACAGATAGTGAAAATGTAGACATAACTGATAGTCATGGGCATAAAGAAGATAAGAAGAGGGAGAAAGACAAAGACAGAAAGCACCGGAAGCGGCATCAAAGTTCCATTGATGATGTAGGTTCCGATAAGGAGGAGAAAGAGGAGTCTAAGAAACAGAGACATAGTAGCGACCGCAAAAGATCAAGGAAAGTAAGTGAACTTATCTCGTAATATATTTGGTCAATAACTTTTAAGCTATTCATGAATGGAAAATGTATGATTATTTTCCTGTTGTATGGTAGCATACACCTGAATCTGACAGTGAAAGTCGTCATAGAAGGCATAAGAGAGAGCATCGTCGAAGTGGTGAACATGTCGACCTTGAAGATGGGGAGCTTGGTGAAGATGGGGAAATTAAGTAAGCCCTGCCGATCTATCTTCATAGAGGTGTGAGTTTTGTGGCCTATCAGGGTCTAAACATACCGAACATAACCAAGATTATTGTTCTTTTAGCATTTCTCATGGTTATACACGACGGAAATCTGATAGCTGACATTCATCACAATTAATTTTAATTGAATGCTGTGTATTGTTCAGCGGTGGCTGGAGGGCGAGTGGTAAAATTTATCAGATCTGGTAAGATTAACATAAACCTCTTCGACCACCGATTGATTAGTTTCTTTTGCAGTAGATCCTACCATAATTCTCAGTTTTCTCGTGTTTAGTAAATTTCGTGTGTTGTCGATTGCAAGATAGCTGAATCATATGCATCAATCTTATTGGGACCGTGTGATAGATGCGTATGGCAGCCTTCGAAACGATGTTGAGTTTTCACATTAAATGCAAAGAGAAGAGAGACTCGGCAGAATAATTCTGGGGTTTAATGTTATATGCCGGTGGTGGTTCGGATATCTACATCAACTCGTTTGTGTAATTTTTTTATTTTTTTTGAACAAACGATATTATTTACAAAAGAGGAAAGGGGGTGGGGGTGGTTTAGCTTTACAATATGTTAGCAATAATTTGGTTCAAATTTACTTTGACGATAATCGAACTTGAGATCTTTCACTTGCAAGTAAAGAGGAATACCATTAGGCCGTAGTACTAAGTGACATCATACTCTCTAATATAAAGAGCCATAACACTATCAGTCAATAAATAATCAAGAGAAATTATTTATTTATTTATTTAAATAATATTGAAATAGTTAGCATTATGTAAGGAGAGTCAGTAGGAGTTCATTTCTCCCTTGATACATTTAGGAGCTCCAAGATGATTCTCTATCACAGATGGTGGATAGTGAGCATGATTGGAGTCGATTTTTTTAAATCCTCTCTAAATTCTAGTTAAGAGCTCATTGGAGATGCTCTAAGTGTTGCTTAGCAATAAATCCAGATGAGAAATAGTTGGTTTGTTGCATAACAATCATTTCTTCATTAAGATAAATTACAGTTCGACACGCACAAAAATGTTATTTTTGTTGTTCTATGTCACTTCAATATACGTGTGTTAGTTTGTGAAATGTGAGTTTGAACTAGTGACTCCCTTAACTGTAAGGAGCCAAGCAGTAATCTATATGAGTTGTGGTAACCAGAAATATTACTGGTGTTGGGAAACAACAAATATAATGTGGACAGACATGAGTGGCTGCAAGATCCATCAAATAGTAGGAGACGAACTGTCAAGGCACGGGAATGTCATAGTAGCGTAGTGTGTTTGTATTATAATGTTATGTGGAGATACTTCAAATGTACAGATTTAGCACAAGTACACATGACATTGTATCATCAGCACGAGTGACACAGCTGTGCCACGAAAGTCCTCATAAAGACTTCCATACACTCTTGGTACATGTCTATGGCATGCTGGACCGATAAGGGATCGTCATGTGGCCGATCTAAGATGTCACGATGGCGTACCGGGAGTGTATGGTAGTCTCCATGAGATGAGGTTGCTCTCAAGTAACTTTGGCATCAGATACAATTATTTTTCACTCTTCAGAGACAATGCCTTTGATGATCTCTTCTAAAATGGCGTCTCCAATTTCGGACCCAATTTCCCTTTTCTCTTGGTAACTATCATCCCATTCTTCACGGGAGCCCAACAAGTCCAACTCCAACAAAACATTGACGTCGGCTTCGTGCCCAGCCTGTTTACCTCCCCAACTCCCCAACTTCTCATAAATCAGCTGCCCAATCTCTTCGGCTCCAAGAAATCCGTTGGGGTTATGCTGCTGCTGCTCTTTCGATTTCTTTGCGTGATTTTCCGTCATCTCCCTCACGCAATCGAACAGGAGCTGCCTCTTCTGCTGCAACACCCTTTTCGATTTTGCAAAATGAGGGGATGGATTGATGCTAGACCGGACAGGCTCGAGCTTTTCCGAAATTCCAGAGGCTCTCGGCTTCTCTAATGGCGGGTGGAAAAGTAGTTCCCAGAGAGAAGATGATAAATTTGGGTCTTCTATAATCTTGTTGAAGCTATAAGTGGATGGACATGAAGTCTCCTCTCTAGACATTGTGTGCAGTTTATACCCTGTTTAGCCAGAAGAGAAATTCACTAGTATAAAATTACTTAAATCTTGTAATTAAGACAATATTTTAAACTACTCTAATTAGCGGTGAGGAAAATAAAAATTTGAACATGGGTGAAGGAGCTGAGTGCATGGTCTCGACCAACTGGCCTAACTCGTGTCTGCGGACTGAGAGAGAGGGACTAACTGTTGTTATAAAGAGGTGAACTTGCGTTTGCATGGGGAGGTTCATCTTCTGGTACCGAAACGGGGTTTTGTTGCTTACGGTGAATCTTCGATGATTGTCCGTTGAGCCATTCTATCTGTAACATCCTGTTGGCTTTGTTAGCAAGCAAATCTAATGAACATTTTTGCAGAGATCGGAAATTTTTCCGCTACCAAACTATCAATATTGTCGAAAATGTATCATGAAGGGGGTTGTATGGAAAGTGGTGTTCCTACCTTTCTCTCTTTCATATTACAGGATTCCGAAATTTGAGTAGCGTCTGGAGCAAGTGAGGAAGCATCATGCTTATTTCGCAACGAAACGGGAGCTTCTTCTTTTGATTCTTTTTCGCCCTCGGAGCACGAATCATACTGTGTCCTACTGCTGGCAGATGAAAATGTATCCGTCCCCCCACTCTCTCGGCTACTTCTCCGCGTCTCGGCGCCACCATTGGGCTTCCCCTCTCGGTTTTCACAACCCTTAGTGCTTGTTGTCTCACTATGTCTTGAACCAAGCTTGTTACACACAGATCTCAATACTTTATGGCAGCTGAGATTACCCCAACTGGATGATCTGGTGAGTTTCTTGCTAGAAGTTCTACTTGTAATCCTCGAACTGCTATTTGTACTCGAGGTTTTTCTCAGGTAATTCCTTTCAAATAGGTAAACCTCTAGGACAAAGGGCTCTTGCTGCTCTTGGAGGAGCTCTGCAAGTTTTACCGGCTTGGGGGTGGAAGCCATTGGAAAACTCTAAGGTTGGGGAGGGGTTGGGATAGAGTTTGGGTGCAAACTGGAAAAGTCAGCAAATGAGACAGGGTGGTGAGGTTCTGGATTGAAGTTAATTTAGACGGACAAATCATATTTGTCAGCTTTTGGGACTGACAGAAGCAGATCAGAGGAAGGAAAGTTGGTATTTATTATATGTGAGAGAGAGAAAGAGAGAGAGCTCAAATATCTCTAGGTTATATCTTTTAGAAGGAGATCATCTCCGGATCTCTTTCTTCTAATTCATCAAGTCTGAGAATTCGGATCGTTAAAATTTAATGCAACGGTTAAAGTTATCATAACTTTTAAAATGAGCCTCTATTTGTAGCCGTTTGATCAAATTTCAACGGTTTAGATCTCTGAACTTAGTGGATTAGGAGAAAGGGATCTGATCGCTTTCCATATCTATTGACTGGTTGAGGTTATGACCAATAAGTTATAGTATTGACTTGTTGCACGTTAGGTCTTACGTGCTCTTTTAACCTAGATCAGTGTGTCTGCTATTTCGCATTCGTAATCCTTAATTTTTCTTATTCGTTAAATTAGAACGGCTTAGAATAGAACATTTTACGTTAAAGAAATGGAAAATTGACTAAAATGATTAGAAAATCAAAAATTTCAATTACTAAATTACTTGGAACCAAATCTAAACGGCATAGAAATCAGACATCGACGACATAATGAGAAATTGATCATTTCAACGATTGAAATGTAAAAAATAATATTTCTGACCAATTTCCGAAAACAATAAAATAAACCAACGTTTTTTTTTTTTTTTTTTTTGTTTTTTTATCTCGACCAACCCTTTCAATTTTGCTTTTGCAACTGTATATAATCTCGTCCCCTCACGTATTTTTTTCCTAAATAATAAATTTCAATGTTGTGTTGTATTCGTATCTATCTTCTATGGTTTTCTCCAGAATGGATGGTCCCATTGTTGTTGTGACTGGTGGCCATAAGAAGTTAAACGTTGATGTAACAAGAGCCAAAATTTGAATGTAATTCTTTCTGCATGAGATAGCGGTACATGTCATAACGTTACATATAATTAGTGCTTGAGATAAAAATATAATACAACATGTCACACTAATCAACAAAAGAGTATTTGTCATGTATTGTAATTGTCGACATCTTTTCGACATCTTTCAAATATTGTCTTGACATGTCTCTGTGTGTGTGTGTGAGACCATAGTTTAGGTATGCGTTAAGTGAAGTGTTTAAAATATCGATGTTAGTGGAAATATTGATCGATATCGGTTGTTTAGATGAAAATGATGAAATTTAAAATGAAAATTTAGAAAATATCAAACACTGATTTAAACAAAATATAAGAGTGTTTCGCTGATATTTAACTAATATGTTAAAAGTATCGATGAAATCAATCAGTTTTAATGGAAATTAAAAAATGTCTCCCGTGTGGAATGAGTTTTTATTCCAACCTCTTTTCCATGTCTTTATCTAATCGTGTGACATCTTATACTTTCAATCCTTGTCTTTTTAACATGTCCAATCTCCATCTTTCTATGATTAGTTTATATTTTATCCTGAAAGATAAAAAAATATAATATTTGAGAGATTAAATTTGTAAAAAAATTTTTGAAAATTAAAAGACATGAAAGTTTATAGTTGGTTTATTATTTAAGCGTTGATAAACATGCTCATTTCTATCAATGGAGGGATTTTTCAGTGTGACTGGCACACGAGGCGATACATCACGTATTACTATACAAATGGTGAGGTATGTGTGTTGAAAAGTTAATAACTTAAAAAATAAAATTTCCCACCACTTATATAAAAACACGTGGTGTACTATCCATGTTTCTATCACAATAAAAAATTTCTCTTATTAGTGACACATAATTTAGTTTATAAATTTTATCTTCCTAACATTATAAAAATTAAAAATTAAAAAAAAAAAAAAACAGTTTCTTGACAGATCATGCAAATGACATCATCAGCGTGGAAATCTTTGGAGATCACGAGGAAAAGTAGCTTCTGAAAAATATATAGTATTACAAAAATGATGTAATGAAAAAAAATTTGAGGTATCATCGATTTGGAAATTTTGGGGATTAGCAAAGAAAAGTATTACCAGTAATGTGTAATTTAAGTGTTTCATACATCACTCATTTAATAATTTAGGATGGTTGGCCAAAACTCCATCTCATTTAACCAAATGTAACGCTCTCCCATCCTCTCTCCTTCTAAAAAGAAAAATATATTCGATACAACATGATATGATGTAATTTTGTTTCGGCTACACGTAATTAATTTTATTTTTGTATTGACAACACACATTACAACTAGGCCTTCCACGTATTGACAGCACACATTATATCTAGGCCTTCAACAACGAATTTTGTGAGATCCGCTATATATAGGAATCAGGTTTTTTGGTTTGATTCTTATAACATTGCTTAGTTAATGGTGTGATCGTGTAAGTTTCATAGATATGAGAGTCGTATTATATAAGGTTCAAAATCAACAAACCTATATATTAAACTCAACAATTGAATTCAAATTTTCATATTTTCTTTTTTTAAAATAAGAATCAGTTGGCGACTTCGCTAAAACAGTTTAACTTTTTGAATTTCGGAGATCAAACTCATGATGTGCTGTGTAGATAGAAGATATGTTCTCAAATTACACATAATACAAGAGAATGCCGCATTTGATTAATTCTCGACAATCATTAGATTTAAGGTACCATCATTTGATTAGTGCCCCATTCCGTGATTTAAGGTAAAATCATGGAGTTTGTTGCACCTAAAAGAAGCTCGCACTTCCTCAAATATTAAATGTTGTGATAGATTTTCTTCCAAAAAAATATAGAGAATTATCACCTTTTGTTGTTCTTGTGGTGGGACTTTTCATGATGGGATGGTTTATGGGCCTCAATTTCCATCACAATCTTATCTCCAACCCTAATTAAGTATTAATTACTTGTACTTTTTGGGGCTAAAGACCTTTTGAATAATCCCTAACATGTGAGGTGTGCCTTTACTTGTAGCCCACTATGGCACTACCAGCGTGGTGTAATGTAATGGGAAGATGGGGGACTATAAGATGAAACTCAAGCAACCCCACAAAATTTTTTAAAAAAATTAATGAAAATTACTTGAAAACTTTAAGTTTTAACGATAGGGACAAAATAAAGGGTAAAATGAATAGTACCATAATTGACTTTTTAGTGTTAAAATGTGATTTTTCGTTAAAATGAATAGTACCGTAGACTTTTCGTTAAAACTTCCTTTTTTTTTATGGATTTTTAAATAAAATGGTCTCTGAGATTGACTTAACTTTTTTGTTTGGTCTTTTGATGTTTAAAATTGATAGAACTGGTCACTGAGTTTGTCCACCATCAATCGTTTGTCATTCCACTAAAAATTCTCCGTTAAATAAGGATAAAATTACAAAAATATGTTTTTGTTGTCAGATATTTTGGCCCATTGAAGATTAAATTGAGAGTATTTTTGTCATTTTAGCCCTATTTAATGGAGATTTTTCACGAAATGACCAAAATGATTGACGGTAAACAAACTCAGGGACCAGTTCCATCAATTTTATATCTCAGAGACCAAACAAGAGTTATCCAATCTCATGAACCATTCTTGCTAAAATGCCATTTTTCTATTTTATATGACCAATATTGAGGGAGATGAATTTAAATTTGGGACTTTGAATACAAAGTAAATATTTTTAACCAACTGAACTACAATTCCATTGTAGAAACTCCATGACATTTTGTTTCGCTCTTCAAGTATGAAAGAAAGGGTAGGAAGATGATTTTTTTCTTTCTTTCTTTCTTAGATTGTGGGTAAGTGGTCTACGATTCAAGTTGCAAATCCAAGCTAACGATCTTTGTAGATGTAGCAACACTATAGTTTAGTGGTGTTTCTCTGTACTAGTAATGAGAAGTCTCATGTTTGACGAACATGAATGACGAGTTCAATACCTAATACATAATTGTAAGAATTAAAAGGGTCATTCTAAAAATCCACATTGATACCAAATCACAAGAGTTAAAAGAGTCGTTCTGAATAGAAAGGAAACAAACGTTACAGCTTACATAAATATTACTAAATAAGGCCACTTGATAATCTTCAGCATCCAACAGATTTGGGTACTGAAACTGGATTTTGGGCTCTCAAACTCTCAATCTTAGACTTAAACTCGCTGTGGAAAGACATGAGCGATGTCTTCCGGCAACCAAAAGCGACACGGAACTGTTCGATTTTTTCTTCAAGGTCTTTCTTTCTCAGTAACTCGTGATTCAGATCCTTCACAACATTTTCCTTTTGGTCAGTAACCAGAGCAAGTGTTTGAGATGATTCAGATACCTTTTTGTGCAAGGAATCTCTTTCTTCTTTCAAAAGCCGAAACTCAGCTTCCAAGGCATCATATCTTTGCTTGGATTTCTCTAGAAGCTGGTTATTTGAATCTAGCTCTTCCTCCAGGCCATGGTATCTTCCCTTGATAGTGCTGAGCTCATTGCTTAGTTTTTCCTCCCAACAGGCAGTTTCTCCTCCCCTTGCACGGTCCTTTATCACAAAAACTTTAACTTATAACAAAGCCACTCTAGTTTTTCCTGGGAACTATACCCAGACAGAACTTTTTACAAATCTTCTATGAAACACACAACATTTTTTCACTAAACAAACAATAAATGAGGACTAAGGGGACACCGAAACGTGTTTGATTGCCTTTTAGAGCTCCTTTAGTGAAAAAGTTATATATTTGATTAAAATCCGTAAAATGTTATGTCCAGGTATATTTCTCTTTTCTCCCAAACCCAACTAAAGTTGGTTCTTTCATGATTTCTGTGGGTTCAGCTAAAACTTACATTGTCAGAGTGCACATAAAAGTAAAACGCAAGAAAGACTCTGAAAAGGAGACATATACATATAAATATGAACCATAATAAGTGATTATAGCCGCTTGAATCGTTCCTGTACATAGATAGTTTCCCAAAATATCATAAAAATTTGAGTTTCCTTGCCTAAATTGGAAGCAATCGTTCCTATTCTTGTATCCTAACCCATTTTCCCGCCCTTCGTCACTACTTGGCTTAAACCCCAAGTATTCACAAAATTCTAAAATACTGTTTAGAACTCCCCTGTAACTAATACTTTATGCATCAACATGATTCAAAAACATGTAAGAAATCTTCAACAGCAAGGCAGAGAATAGAATCATAACTAATGGAAAATATCTTTTTAGTTGTGACCAGGCAGCTACCTTGTATTCATTGCAGCATAGTGAATTTCTCACTTGCTCATTCTCAAGACTTGATGGTTCTGATGATACGAACAATTTGATTGTGCTGTTCAACCTCTCGGAGAGAATTTTGCGCTGTTCTTCAATTAGAGAACTATTCCTAGAGAGCACTCCTTGGTCCTCATCAAATGCCGCTGAGAATTGGGCTTCGAGAGTTGTAAAGAGGCTTGTGCCAATTTCACTTATGCTCGAAAGCAATGTTGCCGCAGAAGATTTTTCATCAGATATAAAGCTCTGTCCAGATAACTGTAATGTTACTAAATTGTGTAACACCAAACAAAAGTTGGGAGCTCAAAATGGAAAACAGCTATAACCTGAGTCTTTGATAAAACATCCACATAAATATCTTTGCAAGTTGCCACACATTCACAAAGCCTTTGAGGGATGTCTCGAATTAGTTGTGCTTCTTTTTGGAGTTCAGATATTTCCCGAACTAATTGATCATTCAGTACAGCTTGTTCGGCATGTTTCCTCTACACAGATAAGTATCAAAACAGAAATCCATAAATCTAGGCAGAAGTATAATTTGTGCATTTTAAACTCTGAAGTTGGACTACAATATCCAAGTCCATATGCCATATACTAACCTTGAGATCATCTCTCTCTTCAACAGCAAGTTCTAGCTGTCTCTTCAAATTGTGGACCTCGTGCTTGTAGTTCTCATTTGAGCCCTAGAAAAAATTGATGAGATAAGTGAAAAAAAACTAATAAAACTTATGTCCGACAAGCAAATGCAAAACGAGAAAATAGGATGAGAATGGTAGCTTCTCAAAGTTTTAAAATGGAAAGATATTGAAAGTGAAGACTAGTAGGTAAAATTAAACTCACGGGAGCTTCATCACTTGGCGGAAAGGATTGAACTTTTCTCGCAGGAGTTATCTGAAGGGAATCAAGGTCAGCTATGAAACCTTTGTTCATTTTAAACCATGTGTCTTCATCAACCACGTTGCTAAAAGCATCTGGAAGAGGGCTAAAGCTGGGCAACTGTGAATAATTTGATCGCTTGACAACGAAGGAATGGGGAGCTGCCTTGAAATTAGATGGGGTACTGAAGATATCTCCTTGAGATTTACTACTGCTGTCACTACTAACTTCCTTAAGGCTTTGTCTCCCAGAATCTTGTGCCTATAAAAAGATTTATGGATATGAGAACCTCACCTACACACACACACACACACATGCACTACAAACAAACAGAACTACCCGAAGACCCTAAAACAACATGAAACATGTAAGTTAGAACACATATTTGCACAACATATAACAAAGCATTAGAGGTATACCTGACTAGAACTTCTCTCAAAGTCTGAAGTAGTAGAAAGGCTACCGAGATTGTCAGTTTTCATCTGTTGGTCCCTGATGCTTTGTTCGCGTTGTTTATGTGATTTCCGCTGCTCTTCCAGTTCCATTTCAAGCTTCTCGCGTTCTAGTTCATACTGAATCATAGAAAGTTAGCACCTAAGTTGACTAAATGTAAAAGAAGCAAAAGTAATGGTTGGTGGGTGATGCAGATGAAACTCTAGATATGGAAAGTTCGCGGGGAAATACCATACCTGAAGCATGTCGTTTCGCAACTTCAGTATTTCTTGCTCCAGCACCCCAGCATGGGATCCCTGATAATTTATTTTTTTTCAAGACAAGATAGTTATGTGAGCTTGTGTCTAACTTTTCATGTAAAATAAAAGAGATAGTTCTACCTGAAGTTTCATACGAAGCTCTTCTATCTCTTGTTTTTGTCGCTTCAGTAAGGCTGCATCTGTCAAAATCTGCAATAGATTTGATCATTAGTGATGCGCTTAGAAATTTCCTGTATGAGATGCTAAAATCTTGAACTAATTAGCACTGGAATATACTACCCAAGAAGAAACATACCTCATTAACTTGAGCACAATTAGTGATGCGCTTAGCTCTGCTAGCAAATTGAAGGGTCCCCTTTGTTTCCTCAATGTGTACCTAAATGCATCCATAACATATTATGATTATAATACATATAGCATTCAGTTATGCTGCTAAACTAAATTATATTACCAGGTGAACACTAATATGATACCTCTTCTGGTGCTATAGTACAAATAATTGAAGTTTTTGCATTGCCTCCAAGGGCAGGTTGAAGTATACGGGTAAGCTTACTATCGCGATAAGGAATGTGACCCCTGCACAGAAGTTATCATTAGCAAAAATAGCTCACATTCAGCTAAAAATGATTTACCAAGAGCAAAATAAATACCTGTTTTTTGCGCCATCACTAAGTTTGTTAATTACATTTCCAAGAATCATTAAGCTCTTGTTTATGTACTTTCCCTCCTTCAAACGTACTCCGCCAGCTCCAGTTTTGGCAATCCGTTCAGAACCAGCTAAATCTACCAAATTCTGCACCCATCATTTAAAATTTAACGACAACACTCACAGAGTCAGAAATAAATAATTAAGATGCTGCAAAGCATAAGAGAACAAATCATCTGGAACTGTTTATCAACTTTGATAGAGAATGGCAGAAAGAATACGAACCAAGACTGAGACACGAATAGCATCAGTACTTGAACAAGTAGTGTCCTTCGCATGGCTTTCAATTACCTAAACTCATGAGATACAGAAACCATTACTTGGGAGTTAGTAGTAAATCCAAAATTTAGTTGGAGGCTCTACATGGAAAAGTATAATATATTAATATAGACATACCATTCTGAATATTGTGTGAGATCTACTACTCCGAGCATTCATATTCGTTTCTCCAAAGTGCCTATTAACTGTAATTAACATTTTTGCAGGTGCATGTAAGAACGAATATTCAAGTAAAAAAGCATAGAGGAACAAAAAACCCAGAAACTCAAGTTTTGGTTTCCAAGTGCAAACCTTCTCCGCATTCAATGAGCTTCAACACCTGTTCAGCGTTACTGACAATTTCCTCCCTGAGGCCAGCAACAAATATGCCACGCTGCATGCGAAAAATCAGTGAATTCAGTTCACTTAAAAGAAGCTAACTAAATTTGTGAAAGGGGTCGGTGTAGCCAACCTCCAAACTCTCATGGATCTGCAATTTCTGGTTCTCTACTGCAAAAAGGTCGTTAATTTCCTCATTGTACAATTCCATGTAGGATACTCGAATCAGAAACTCCCGATGGGACATCTGGAAACATAAAGTTGCATCAAATTCAATACCGCAAGCATCAAATTTAATCTAGCAAAAATCAAATTTCAAATTAAGAGAACCTCTATAGCTCATTACCAACTGGATTCTGTCAAAGACATCTCTAACAGCGCGATGAATGATACCCGGATCTGTTTCGGAACCATTCATGGTGAAAGTCTTCCCACTGCTGGTCTGCCCATAAGCAAACGCAGTTCCTGCAAACATTCCACACAAACATCATTAAACGCAAAACACCAACGAAACGGAGCTAATAAAGTCTCGATCTTTTCACATACCATTGAATCCTTCAACTGCGGCGTGAATAATGTCCTTAGTGAGAAGCTCGTAAACCCTAGAATTCGTACAACCTTCATCGAACACATGATCTGCAAACAACAAAACCACATTTATTTCAACCAAATCACACCGAAACCAAACCAAAACAAATCAGAATCAAATCGCGAACTCTCATGTGCTCGCTTACCGAAAGCGTAGGAGATGCCGGAGATCGGCGTGCCGTGGGACTTGTGGAGCGAAATGCGGTTGTCGTCGACCTTCCAGAAGGCTCCGGTGGAGGAATCGTGAGTTACCGGAGGCCTCACCCGAACCGCGACGCAGATCTTCTCCATTGAAGCCGTCGATTTTGTTTCTCTCGAAGAGTCTGAGAGGGACTGATGGAATTCAACTTCCGCAGGCGGCAAATGCTCTCTTCCTTTTGGAACAGTTCTAATTTGAATTTCGTTCGGTTTACGAAAATGCCCTTTATTGATAATTTTTCAGTGCAGATTTCAACGGTTGGATGACGAACCACCGATCCATGCTGAAAAGCCCATACAATTTTGGGCTCTCTAGTTTGAAGCCCAAATGCAATAAAAAATGAAGCCCAAAAGGTTGGCCTTTTGTGGGCTTCATCTGTACTGTGTATGCAGCAGTCTATCACAATGGAATCCAACCCTCTGTGTGAGTCCCTCTCTTTGTCCGAGGCTAAATTATATTATATTCAAGAAAGTATGGTTGGAATGAAAAAACTATATTTACTTTTTTATCTTTCTAAGTTTCACTTGTACTTTTTTCCAAAACGAATATTTATATTATGTCCACCGTTATTTTTTTTTCTTTTTTCAAAAGAAACCATAGACGTGATGATCTAACCTCCCACTAGGTTGCAATCAACAAAAAAGATAAGACGTTTAGATGACTACCTTAGAGTAGTATGTTTGAAACTTTGTTACCTATGATATTATTAAAATGTGTCACTAGGTTGCGAATTTTGTCACAAAAGCTCACCAACTTACTATATTCAAAAGCTCAAAACAATTTGAGCTTGGTATCGAGCTTGAGTTATTTAAATTCGCTCAAGCTCGTTTCGTGTAAGAAGCAAGCCAAATTTAATTTAAGGTCGGAAATAAAATTAAACAAGCTAAACTTCAGTATAATGATATTAAATTTGGGTCGAGTTGTTTATAACCCTATCTATAGTACAATCTCTTGTGGTAGACAGGTGGTAGATGGAGTGGCCACTTAAGATGGCACAAATTAGTAGTGCTTTGTTTTTTCTTTCTTTCTTGTTATACAAATGATATTAGGCGAGGAAGTAATGAACTTCGAACCTCATATTCAAAAATAAATGTTATTAATCAATTGAGCTACTTGCATTATCATTTCAAATTAATGTAAGTCTTTAGTGTCGTAACTTTGGATAAGTCGACATAAACGTGTCCATTTTTTTGGCCCGACGTCAAAACAGTATCTTTGCTATCCACTAGATATAAGAAATTGTAAGATTGACTGCAAAAGAAAAGGAGGAAGAATCAAAGAGACTGAATATATATGGAATATAATCTGGTTTCCTTTTTCAGATGAAGATTCATGATTATCCAAACTATGAACTACAATTTCAAAAGAGTAATGCCAGATAGAAGAATTTTTTTTTATTTTTTATTACATTGTAAATCATGTGATGTGTTACTAATAAAAAAATAAACACGTTAAGTAACATTTAAATAATAATTAAATCATCAACAATCACATTATATGATTTATAAAATATAATTTAAATTGATAACCTGCATTTCCCAATCCAACAATATATCCATGAACGATGCATACTTTGCAAGAAGTCAAAAAGAAATTTACTTTCGCCAACTTTTTTCACTACTTTTGTTTTAATTACTACCAACTATTTGCGCATGTGTTAATTAATTAAGTTGTCAACATCTAAGAACAGTATAATATTTTGTTTGATACGTAACTTGGTTTTAACAACTTACAAAGAAAGTAAGTGTCACGAAAGAGACAATATATACAACAGAAACGGTAGATACAGTGCTCTTAGATTCTACCATTTTCCGGAGTTTGAAGGATTAACACATCCAAGAAGTGATTAATGATCAACTAAACATGCATTAGAGAGTGTTAATTATCTCTTATTCTTTTTATGTAGTTGAGTTAATCAAATCGGTCGGCCTAGGGGGTTTCCTTTTCTTTTTCTTTGTTTATTTTTTAATTTTCTCTCCGGAATGATCTTTGGTGATTTGATGGGGGCTACAAATCCAAAAGTTCAAATCCATTCCTTGCATCTGGATTGAAAGAGTACACAACAAGATTAATTGCATGCAATAGAAGGTCGACGTATGTTTTGTCCATGCACCTTTTCTTTATCCATCAACCACACACACGCACACACATCTATTTTTATGGTAGCGGCCTAACTCTCTTGACCACACTTTCCGACTTCCCATGGCTTCGGAAGGATCACGTTCCTCTCCTGAGTAAAGAATAAGGATCCTCCTGACCAAGCTCATCAGATCGTTGAAATTTTATCCAACAATTACAATTATTATACCTTTTAGAAAGACTTCCTGTTTATAACCGTTAGATAAAATTTCAATGATCCAAATAAAAAACCATGTTTAGTTTTTTAACCATGACTTGATAAGTAGACGAATCATGTGCTGTCAATAAATAATGAGATGTTCACAAAAATAATTAAAGAGCAAAATTTAATATATATTAAAACCCAAAAATAACTGAAATACTGTTCATAATCACAGTGTTGTTTCAATTTTGCCCTCACACTTTTGCAATAATCCCGGTTGTGTCCTTGCTGAATATTTTTTTCTTTCTTCTTCTCTCTTCCCTCTCGATGCACTCTGGTTTCTCTTCTTCTCTCTCTCATATGTTCACTCTCTCTCCAAAAGTCCATCTCTCTCTTCCTGCGAACCACTCACCGTATTTTCAGTTTGGAAGATTCATCATCCTTAGCTGCATTTTAGATCAAATTTTCACTGCCCTCCAACCATGTAGACTTGCTGCACAAATTTTCACTCACCTGCCATACCACTGTAAATTCACAAGTTTTCACCATCTTTTGGTTCTACTTTTTAAATATTAATTCGCTTTGTTTTGATGTTAATTGGATTGTGCTTTGCCTTCATCTTCTACACACCAGCATATTCCTAACTCACATAGAAACTGTAACGTATATAATTAGAGATGATTTTGGTCTAAAGGTTTACTATGAGAAGATTGACAAGAATACAAATAAACTTAAATTCATTTACCATTCTTGGGTTGTGCTTCCCAATAATAAATGTGTTCAGAGTGAAGGTTTACTATGAGAAGATTGACAAGAATACAAATAATATTCCTTTCAAACTTCGTTAATGTTGCGTGCATATTTCGATTACGATTTGGGTGTATATATATTTATAACTTTCTACATGTTTTATACGGTTTTAAAATTCATAGCATTGCACGAGAACACTTTCACTAGTGATTTCTATTTTTCATGAATTTTTGCAATAATGATTTATGAATGAAACCTTAAAAACAAACACTTCATCAGACTATGAGATTACTTTGTAGAATAAATCAGACAAATAAATAGCGCTATCTTAAGTTACTAACTAGTTAGCATTTAACAAGTACAGATGTCTACGTGGGCTAGAAAAATCACATACTCTTGTTTGCCAAATAAAACTAATCACAGAAAATATTAACATTAGCGAGTAAATTGTGACAATGATCTTTTAACTTTAACTCAATTGGAGCAATGGTCCCTCAACTAAAAATTAATTACCATTGGTCTCTCAACTCATCAAAATGTGCGTGCAGCTATGGTCCATCAACTAAAAATTTATTGTCATTGGTCCCTCAACTTTAATCCAACTGGAGAAATTGTCTATCAACTTTAACCCAATTCGAGCAATGGTCCCTCAACTTTAACCAAATTGTAGCAATGGCCATTCCAACTTAACTTGTTTTGACAAAATTTTGACAAAGTTGACGAAAATGACTATAGCTACACGTTTTGATAAGTTAAGGGACCCTAATTGTAGCAATTGTCATTCCAACATAACTCATTTTGACAAAATTTTGACGAAGTTGATGAAAATGACCATAACTACACATTTTGATGAGTTAAGAGACACCAATAATAATGAATTTTTAATTGATGGATCATTGCTCAAATTTAATTAAAGTTCAAAAACCATTAATACAATTTACTCTAACATTAGCATGTCGATCGCATCAACTAGGCTGCTGCGGTGCGTAGTTGCCGCTTTGCCCAACAAGTAATGGGACAAAGTTAAAAAGTAGTGAATCATCATGCGCTAGCTAAAAGCAAAGCAAAATGTGAGATGCAATATATGGAAGGAAATGCATGTGTTTGGAGAATTGAGAATCTTCCACACTATTCCTCCTTCGATATTAATCTTTTATTTTTCCAAGTAACGTATAGTACTGTTGCACTGCTTTTCCTTCGAATGGACATCTCTCTAAAGTTCGCAAGCCTAATATATACCACACATATATACATGATATATGCCATAGTTATATTATCCAATCGTTAAGAACCAAGTTGTACATCTAAAAAGCTCGAGCTAGCAAGCTGTAAAGAATAAGATCAAAGATTAATTTTCCCTTATTCTTAATTGCCCTAAAATAAAAGATATTGCACCCAAACATAGTACTGATAACATAATTTAATATCTTACTGCTGGGACCTTCTTCTTTTTTTCCTACTTATGGGACCTTACATGTGTTGGTTATGATGGGTCGGAATTAGCGGATTCTAGTATAATACAAATTACAATATATTATTTATATTACAGAATTTAAGATATAACGGATCCAATCCAATCCTTTTTTTTTTTTTTCCAAATTTTCTGAGTTGATTTTGATGCATCAAAGTTACAAATAATATCTGGCTCGTATTTTCTAACTAACTTGCACTCCTAAGTATAACAGTTGAGAACCAAAATAGTCTGTTAACTAGTGTACTCCTTATATATTAGGGTTATGTTGCGGTGTGTGAGAGTGAAGGCCTTGAACTGTAATATTCTGCCCTAATCTAATGAGAAAAGAGACCCATATATATATAGTTGAACGTAGAAATCTCTAATTGATAAGGACCATACAAATTAATCTGATTTGGTGCTTTGCTTCTTTCTTTCTTTTTTTCCCTTTATTTCTAGCATTCTATTTGGCAAGTCCATGTGTCCTTATGTTGCATAATCTAGATACCAACTTTTTTCTTTAATTCTTCTCGTACTGTTTTCAGGTAAAAGACATAGATATGGCTGTCTGGATAGTGGAAGATAAAGCTGCGCAAATGTTGTGCATAAGACATGTATACGAGTAATTTTATAGGTATCAACTAACAATTAATCTAAAATATTGGCATTCAAATTTGAGATTCATCTTGGAAATGTTCATTATATCCTATAGTATGCGATATTGCGTACCTTGCAACAAAACTAACTGTGAGGATGTGAATGTAAAAGAGTCTCATATAGGTGAAAAAAAAAACATTGTAAGGGCTTATAAAAAGTTGAGCTACTCCCCATATATCAATTATTTCAATTATATCAGTTATTACGATTTACTCTTAGGTGTTGGTATTTCTAGGGTTTGTTCACGACAAGACGTGCCATGAATAATTGCTAATTGCATTTGCTGCAAATTTGTACATATTATAGCATGACATGAATAACCAAACTATTGTTTAGCTAGCTAACTTAGCATCGAGTTGAAAGTAACATAGAACAATATTATATTATTTAAATTACGAAATTAAAGGAAGAAAGAAAGAAAAAGAAGGTCTTCAACATGCAAGACCAAAAAGCTACTAGATGCTACTCTCGAATCTTTACGTAGACCAACAACGTGATGCAGAGCAACGTACCTACTACCAATCTTTTTGAAAAAGGCAAAAACAAGTGCCTCAAGTTCACTACATAAATATTCTTCAATACAAATATTTACAAGAAGCGCCAAGCCCGATAGAGCATGCATGGTGATAAAGCTAAAAGGCCTAACAAATATCACCGGAGAAAAATTTGCATACATTCCGCTCCTTGCAGCATCTCTCACATATGTAGACATGATTACGTGCTGCTCTCAGTACTTACAAAGCTACTAAAAAGAAAGTCTCCCCCGATCGACAACGGGAACCCAAAAGTAAAGTAAAACCCAAAAGACAATTTAACCATCATTTTCAGTGACACACTGAGCATGCATGCAGCCTAATGTACCCCACAAAACCATAGAACTTTTTGACCTTTCCTCTAATTAATCTTCATTAAGCTTATTAATGATGATCATTTTGCTAATTTCGGGATTTTTTTTTTTATAAATGGATTTAGACGTGGAAATATTTAATAATTATTGTGAGTACTGCGTCTGCATGGCAATCAAAATCCGGTATAAATCCGAAAGTCTTGCACGTAGTGCTAAAGACTCGGATGTCATCCGGTCATTTTCTCTCCATAATACGTGACACTTTTGAGCAACCAGCCCCAAACGGTTCTTCAGCTCCTGGTTCTCTATTTTCAACCGGTCCACGTCGCTCGTCAGGTCCTCTAAACGCCTCTTCTTTCTCCACCTGGACCGCCGGGCTGACTCGCGGTTTGACATCATCCGCCTACGCTTTCTCTCGTCAACCGTATCGACCTCCCGGTTTGACCCCTCTGAGCTTGGGGAGGCCGAGTTCCCAGCTTGAAGCAAGGACAGTAGCTCCTGAATCTCGGCTGTTGTGAGCACGGTTTCTTGAACCGGACACTCGAAGTGGCCCATGTGGGACGGTTCATGGATGAAGGACATGGCTGAAGAACTCATCATCATTTAAGTGAAGGGGAGGGGAGGAGGGAAGGAGGAGAAAAGGGAAGGAACGAAGAGGAGAGGTTGAGTATTTATAATCGAAGGAAAGGATACACATGGGATCCACCCTATGCAAAAGTTTTGGAGGAGTGAGGGTAATTTTGTCCAAGAAAAGTATGTGTTAACAAAGAACTAATATATTTTTATTTTAAATTAAATAATATTTAGGGTTGGTGTAGTGCCATTACGTGCACAACTTTTGTGTAAAGGGGAATGGTAATGGTGGTGTGTGGCCATAGGGTTTCTGCTTATTTGTTCAGGTGGGCTCCAACACAATGTTAGCTTTAGCTTAATCACGAAGAATCAAACAAAAATGTGTAAACAAACAACAGATTATCTGAAAGTTTAGCCGAGAAATTACGCAGAAGACGTATGGAATACGCAATTGAGAAGGTGATGATTTGATTCTCTCAATATACTTACGTGTGTGTGAAAATTTCTGAAAAATATACACTCGAGTTATCTAAAATTGATATTTGTAAAAATCAATCAACATCTTCGATCGATTTCATGATAAATGTGAAGTATATGTGATCTTAGCGTTTAAAAGGCGGAACGTTTCTAGAAAATCACATTTATAATAATATTTTGAGTAATGCTAAATAGACTAAAATTTTAAATTAAATTTTTTTTTTTTTTTTGAAACACAATTTTAAATTAAATTTGTAAAACAGATGATGTGACACACCCCGACCGAGATCAGGGCATGCTGGCCGTCACTCGAAGGTGACGTAGCCATGTGCGCGTGCGGAAGCTATTGAGAAGGTAATAAAAAGTACGAATAATTAAAAACCTAATAGCATACAAGGTACTAGTGTATGTGAGACACAATTCAGAGCAAGTCTACAGCAGTCGAAAAGGAAAGATACGACATATGTACACCCGAAGGTGACCCTACAATGGTGAGTGTCTGTCAGAAATGCCGGGACGCCCTCTGGGATAAACCACCGAACTTGCTAGACCACTAGAACCTGGAGGGGCGCAAAAACAAAAGCGTGAGTGGGCAAAAACAAAGTTCTTTGAAAACTCTTTAGCAAAATACATTCTAACCCCTCGCCGTAAAACCTGTATACTTCCCAGAAAATGAACATATATACGTATGTATAGATATGTCAATCATGCTCCATGATATGCCATTCATGCTCACAATATGCCATTCATGCTCGAGAATATGCCACAACAGAATCTCACAATCAAATATAAATGCTCAAGCATAATTCACATCAATAACATATAATCTGACAGCCGGGAGTCACCTAACGTGACCTGTACGGCTGTAGATAGAGCTCCAATCTCAACTCAATATCTGAATCTGCATACGAGTCGGAACCACCTAACGTGGTCTGTACGACAGGCTGGTGTAATATATATATGTATGCTCTAGTGCTACGATCACGTGAAGTTGTGCGATAAATCGCGGGTCACCTACAAGTCGGAACCACCTAATGTGGTCTGTACGACAGGCTTGCACCTAACTTGGATCCAAGGCGAGCATGCGGTGCTGGTGAACATACACGTGAAGGCTGTGCCCTGGCCCTGGGCGGGAGCACTAACACCGGGGGTGCAGATTATGAGCTCTCTAAACATCTCAAACTACTATTGCATAATAACAAGAATACCACTTACCTGGCACTTACCTGTGCGTCCACAGCACCAAATACACATATATATAAATGTATGCCACTACTAATACATGCGATGACGCGTAAACAATATTCATATGATGCATGGCATAAAACAAATAACCTTTTCTATTTAATTTCTGGGAATTAATATGTATATAGGTATATACGGAAAACAAAAGCCCACTCACTGATAATTAGAAGGGTTGTAGCCCCCTGCCTCGAGTGTGAACGCTCGTCCTCGGAAAACGAATCACCTAAACGCGACAAAGTTACGAAAACGTTAATTTAAAAGCACCTAAGCAACTTCTCGTAATAACTTCTCATACATTGCTCAAAATGGACAATTGAATATACCAACGTGATCTACACAACCTCAGGATCACACCCATATTTTTGGAATAATTTTTGGACCACGCACGCGCCCCCACGCGCCGGCCAAGGCACGGCCCTACGCGCCCCCACGCGCGGCCACATGCACTGCACACTGACGGTGTCAACAGACGCCGTCAGGAATATTCCGTTAAACTGACGGAATATTCCGTTAAATCCAACTGTTACCGTTAACTGCCGTTAGGAATATTCCGTTAAACTTAACGGAATATTCCCCTTTCTTCTCCGGCGAGACGCCGGCGCCGGCGACGGCGCCGGAAAACTGGGAAAATTTCAAACTTAGTTTTCTCACTCGTTTCTCAACCAAATTTCATGATTTTTGAACCAAAATGAAGCTTAGGACTAGTAGAATCACGATAGGCTAGTTTTAAGGCCTAAAAATCACACGATCTTACCTGTCTTCAAGGTCAAAACTCGGCCAACTTTGCACAGGACGATCGTGACGTCCAAAATCACCCAACGAACCACTCCGAGGCTCCTTGGGACCTCACAAACACATCTACAAGCTTAGAAATTCCAAAAATAAGCTAGATTAATTTTGCATGAACAGTGTTCAAATCGGCCAAGGCGATATCGACGTGAAAATGATAGTTTCCTTACCTGAAAATGGTACCACTGGACTCCTCTCAGCCTCGCGAGCACGATGGTGGTCTTGGTTTCTTGATTGGTGAAGATTTGAGTGTGTTTGTGTGTTTGCAGAAGGAAGAAGAAGAAGAACTCGGGGAGAGTGAGAGAGAGAGACAGGAAAACAGAGAAGAGACAGGAAATGAGGGAATCCCGGGGGAGTGAGACGAGGTGTATGGGTGTGTGTGTGGTCCTACTACACCACACAACACAAAACTACCCGTAGAATAACAAACTAGGGGTAAAATCGTAAATTCAATGTACGTTAAAATGAAATTTGGGACGGGATGTTACATGATGTGTCACTAATAAGCAATCGGCATATTAATCGACACTTAATTAATAATTCAATCATCAATAATCATATCATTTGGTTTACATAATTTGATTTAAAAATTTAATCTCCCTAGCATTACCCTAATATTTTTCTTAACTTTGATGTCATTTAGGGTATATAAGCCTTTTTGACCTCCGTTTTTAGGTTGTGTCAGATTTTGCTCCTAAAGTGATTAACCAATCTAAGACTAGAATCCTAATGTTTAAGCTTTAAATGGGGATGCTATTCTACAACTAAAACCAATCAATATTGTCGATATATGATCAAATCTAAAGAAAATTGAGTATAGAGATAAGTTTTTTCAACATAATTGTTCTTTAACGTCATATCCAGATAATGACTAGTGCATATGTAATCCTAATTAACCGTAATACCTATGTGAGATGCATTAGTAAGCCATTTTAAGAATATTTTATTTCGAAAAGATCACATAACTCAAGTGGTTAATACCGTTTAATTTTGCACGTAAAGTCGTGTGTTCAAACCCCTCATTCTCCATTTATCACCTGTATCTGAAAAGCATACCTCGGTTGTCACATTATTCCTTGTTCCTAGAACATGGTGTTTCTAATAGAATACTCACATACATTAAGAATTATACAAAAGGAATCGAGGCAGTTTTCTTAGTTAGCATTCTTGGACGTTTTCTCAGTTGGCCGTTTGGGAAAAAGGGTTCGTCTCTGATCAATCAATCCAAAACAAAATAAAAGTGGACCCTAACATGCACACGTTCTCTGATGCGTTTTGAGCTTTAAAAAACCTGCAAAAATACAAATCAATGAAATATTAACTATTAAAGCTTAATTACTGATCAGGTTTGTCTCCCCTCTCACTTTTAATCTGCCTCATTAAAATCGGCAAATCCACAGTAAGGTTCATGTGCTGTGCTGCAGAGTTATTGGAAAAGTATTAACCTGGTCGATTCCCTCTATTTTTTAGGAAATTGTTATTGGCATTTCAAAAATCTCACTCTACACTCTAACTTTTTATATTTAGAAAGAAAAATACACTTGTGAGGAGTGTAGAATGAGATTTTTGTAGTGCCAATAACACTTTACATTTTTTAAACTGTGTTTATTATATAATTCTGCTGCGGTTTGTCTTTTTTCGAATGTTAATTAATCTTGGAATCCCAGTTTACTACAAGGGACCAACATGAGCATCATGTTTCATAGGATTCAGCACCGTATATCATCATTTTTCGATAGCTCAGTATTACTGTTTGGTGATATTTCTCTTCATTTAGAAGTGAGAGGTCTTAGATTCGAATCTTGTGGATGACGAATTCAATACCAAATTAGGCTGCTTATTGTGTGGCTTAACCAAACTTTTTTTCTCTTAGTGTAAAAATATCGATGTACTAAAAAAAAAAAAAATCGTAATCCATTTCTCTATCCACCCTCACCACTATGATCTGATTCCTGATTTCTCATACATTAAATTATAGATTTTAATGTGAAATTTTTATTTTATTCCGTGTGTTAGTAAACACATGAGAAGTCCCAAATGTAAACATTCAAGAACACTAGTGGATCCACATCCTTGTTTGCAATTTCCCTCACCCCCATTGATTCACACACATGAAAATATTCCCTGTACATCCTTACTTATTTTTGAACTATAAAAATATATATTTAATTAAGTAAAATGTAGAAAAAAGAAAAGTGTAGAAATGGTTTCCCTTTCTTTAATGTTATCCATGAAATATGACTGCTTTAACTAAATGCCTCACAAAGACTGGAATTTTGATCCTCTCCAAACCTGTCCGGAGCTAGGATCAGGAAATTTGCACCCTTGGTTTGTATGAGGTGGTGGGCTAATGGAATAAGTTAATCGGTACATTTGGATTCAATTTAAGTAGTACGGATTGCCTGGTCTTTCCGCATGGTGAGATCCAGAGTGAATCTCTGTCCCAAAGACTGAGCCAAGGGTAGGGAGGCAAGGACAACTCCACAAAGTGGCATGAGGACTCATGACGACCAAAAATTTCTGGACCCGCCATTTTGGAGTCTCGGGAGGTATATGTGACTGGCACAAAAATATAGTACTTAAACCGTCCTAAAAGAATTGGAACCTAAAAAGCTACAAAAGTCAAGACATCCCCCCATCCTCTAAAGCATGATTACAAATCAAACTCTAGGCATACAAGAAACTCTAGCCATTCAGCAAGAACAAGTAGCGAATTCAAAGTGCTTCCACTCTCCAATATATTATATATATATATATATATATAGCTAAAGCTTATTGTTCACTGAACCTGGAAAGTACATTGATAGTGAAGATGCCGCTTAGTCTTGTAAAAGAAATGAATGTTTTACAATACAATTTACAAACGGCCCTTAGCCGGCGGCACCACATGCACACACGAACAGCAAGACGAGTCTCCCATCTACAGTTGGGGTACAATCTTTACATTTATCACAGGCGGTGAAATGTCTCTGCTTGTCTCATGTTTTCCTGTTGTCCATATAGACTCGTCTATGATATTCATTGCCTGCGAGAAGTATATATATGATGCTTACAACGTCACTGGAGGAGTACCCTGCATTTCACGAACGAGATGACTAAAATTTAGTCGTGGAAGGAGTGATCAACTGCGGGTTTTATTTTTCTGTTTTTGTTTCAATACTTATTTACACAAGTTACGATTACCCAAAAATATTCAGTAGCAACCGGGAACAACAAACTCACCTTAAAGAGAAGATCATATGCAATCTGTTCCCAGGGTAATGAAATGGACATTAAGCAGCATTTGAGAGGTACCATCTCATCATCAAAACTATGGGTAGAAGAAGCAGCTGCATAGGCATTCTTCGCAGCCACAGACGCAACAGAAGCTGCTTTACGAACAATGGAGCCAATTCCAAATCCTCTTTTGGATATAACTGGTGAAAAAGGACCCAGATCTTGTTGGCTTTGATCTGATAACATAACATCGACTTTCAGTATTTGACACAAATGATCTCATCATAGGGTCAATTATTTGATAATAGTAACACCTTTGTCACAAAACAAAAGCAAGCATGAATAACAATCTCACATGAAACTAGATGAACTTTGCATGAAAGATAACGATAATCATACGAATTTCCTACTGTCAGGTATAACTTTCTTTAGACCTTTCAAATCTATAATCACTTAAGAAGTGCGGGTCACATGATAATCAATCTCCATCTGAACTATTATGAATACACAAAATTTAGGAAAACAACTACTTCAACTTTATACCGTCACTAAATTTTAGAGAAAAAATTCCTTGCCTGCAACCCTAGAAACAGCTACTTCAACTTCCCCACGTCCTCCGGGACCTTTCATGTAAAGTTTGTCTGTTTTGCCAGGGGAATGACCAAGAAGGTTCCCAAATCGAGACTTGCCAGCTGCAAGAGAGACAGAGAGATGAGTGAATCAATATGCTGCACCAAATCCCCTTGTAAGATGCTGAGAGATGTATAAATGGCGTTCCCAAAATATTTAATGCATTGTTCAAAGATCAAAAAATATAGTGGTTGTGTGGGTGGAACCCAGTCTTAATGGATTTTGAAACAAACTGGTTTACAAGATAAGCGTGAATAAAAAAAAAAAGATCTAAATGAAACAACAGAAATTTAGTGAGTTTATCCAAATCAGCAATACTTTTACACATCACGTTCCAAAAACTCTGCATGTATACCACGAAATGAAAACCCTTTATACTCCAACCAACTTAGACCAGATAACATATGAAGTCATCCAACAGTTGCAGGGGAAATGAAAACTGTATCTAATGGCACAACAACATAAAGTTATTTGTAGGAAATCTTACCATCATATGCGTCTCGAACCATTTGATAGCTGACGAATCCTGAAAAAAGAGTCAGCTGCAATCATGACACCAGAAAATCAGAATGTTTACAGAGTATTCCTTGAAGCAAAAGCATGCGGGGGACATTCACCTATCTCATCTCTAATTGTAGTTCTGGCATGTGAAACAGAGATTTAGAAAGAAACCTTTGTATTTTTCATCTTTGCGGAGTTAGTCTCAACCCTCAGAGAGGAACTATCACTAGAACTGCAATCATTAGACTCCTTTTCCCTCGGAAATGCTGCCCCATCGTGTGCATTGAGAATTACGCAGTAGCAATGGTCTGTTTCAGTCAAGACCTGGAAAAACAGAAAATAAAATCATTTCTTAGTTCTTACAAAATTGTAAATTGTAGATGAGTCAGAAAGCAAACTGAAAGTCTTGCACAAAAGGTTGGTTAAAGTCTGAAAATGTGAGATTTGGAAAAACGAAAGATCATTATCAAATTAACAGAAAAGTGACAATAACAGAAAAGTCTCAAAACAAGCAGGTTTTTCAAACTGACTAATAACAGAAAAGTGACGATCAAAAGCATGATCAAGCATTTAACTGTTGTGGCAACAACATTATCAAATTAACAACAGAAGGTCATTTGTAAATGATCTCATCACATAAAAGGTCTTTTACCACAGCATCAAAAGTGGAGTCGAAGTCATCGATTGCAAAACAAATATCTGGATAAGCAGGTGTTGTCTCCACTTCCTAGATAAATGTCAGCGATAGTGTTATATTAAGGGGATCCAATAACATGATTCAGTGATATCACGTTTTATCAGAAAGTACCTAAACTTGCCTTTTTTGAGTCCAACTGAAAATTGACACGGCTTGGAGATGCATAAAGAGTCTTTACAACCTGCAGAGATACCACAAGTCGTAAGGAAAACTGAGACTGCAACCAGAGATATGCACAGTGTGCAAACTGTATCGCAATTTTCCCGTAATAAATACGGAAAGAAGAAGATCGGTAAGACATACATCTAACACAGAAATTTAAGGTTGTGCATACCTTATATATTGGAGATAATGGTATACCTTGCTCAGCTTGATGATTCCGGAGGTCCTGATGACTGAATTTCAACCGTTAATTTAACTTCTACCATTGATCAAGTGAAAACTAAAGCACTATTCGAATAGAAGTCTGAAAGATATTTTTTTTAAGTAAAATCATTGTTCCCTTTTTTTTCTAAGATTCTGGGATAACTGAACTGCAAAGTTATGATCGCTAAACATCTAAGCTCAATCTCCTTACTTAATTAACAACACGGAAACACGCTTAATAAGAAAAGGCGGTGTGTGCAACTCACAGAACTGAAACATTATTAAAACATTATGCACACAAACACTAAACACAAGAACAAATTACCTGCAAATAGCCACTGTTACAGTAAAAGAAGTGTGAGCAATCAAGTTCAAGTAAAACGACCGCCTCCAATCCACATCCACATTACTTTCCCCGATCAAGTCATCCAACTGTTTGAAAAAATTTAACACATTTATGAATTCCATTCCATCAACAATCTCTTAAATTTGACAACACAAAAACCCGAAAAATCGATTTCCAAACCCCTTTTTTTTTTTTACCTTAGGTGCCCACCTGCGTACGAAGTACGGAGAAACACCTTCCTTGCCGTCATTGAATCCATAACCATAAGAGCTCTGCTCCCAAAAAATGCAATAACATAACAAACGAAACTATAAAATTATCAAAATTTAAGCAAAAATAAAAACAAATAAATAAAAAGGTACCAATTTTCTGACGAAGAAAACGAGATCATCGTCCTGACGTCCTCTGGAATCTTTACCGCGAACGAAGTACAAATCCAACATGTCGTGCCAGAATCTGTGGTCCAATTCGACATCGGAAGTGTCGTCCTCGTCCGCGACGATCACTGTTTTCCCCAATAAGCTCGAGTGCTTCTTCACCATACTCAGCAATTCGAACCTACCCAAAAGAAAAAGAACAAAATTTTACCATCAGAAACTCCAATCCAACCCATTTTCCCGAGAAACAAACAGAAAATAGAAAATTTGAAGATGTGGGTTTTACCTGGACGGGGTGTCTTCTCCATGTCCGAGCATTTCGATTGGAAGCATTTAGTTTTGCTTCTCTGGTTTGGTTTTATGAGGGGTGATTGGAGAAATTGGGGAAGGAATGTAGGAGGTGGTGGTTATGGCGGTCACGAGTTATGGTGAGTTCATTCGGTGATCTGCTGCCGCTCTCTGTAAGTGTTTCGTTGTGTTCCACCTGACAGTCTGACAGGGACGACTCGCGTGACTTTGGACCCGGAGAAATTTCAAGTTTCTTATAATTTTTAATTTATGGATAATATTACGTGGAATACTAACATCAAGGTCGTTGTAGTATAGTGGTAAGTATTCCCGCCTGTCACGCGGGTGACCCGGGTTCGATCCCCGGCAACGGCGATTTTATTTTATTTTATTTTTATCTTTTTGGGCCTGCTTCTTATGAATTGGACTGATTAACTTTGGGCCAAAAAATTCGAATCCAGTACAGACTTTTTTACGATGGGTTTAGAACAATGCATGAAGTTAAGCCTTCAAATTTTTTGTTCTTCTAAATGGTGAGATAGGCTTAGAGCTAAAATGTGTCGGGTGGATGATTTTCGTTAGCTACTATTTTTGTCCCAAACTCCTTAAAGAGTCTTGAGCCAGAGCTAGGTCTAGTTTGGCCTCACAACTGCAACGGGTATGGCTGATTGGATGTGCTAGAAAGCTTTTCTTTGCAATCTAAGGCTAGATATTTGTCTAGCCTAGGCTAAAAATCCTTCGTTAAATATGCTTTTAGACCTACTCCAACTATGGGTTATTTGCCAAATTTTCCCCCAAAATCACCCCCCCCAAAACACCACCCAACCGAAGCTAAAACATTGGGCTAAAAGCCAAATGCTAAACCTGGGCCAAATTCCCCGCCCCCAATCCGCGTGGACTTGCTTGAAACTGGGCCACTCTCAGCCCATCCACTCGTGGACGCGCCCAACAGGCTTGCTTCAAATCTGCTCCCGATAGAGTGGGGGCCCATTGTCAGGGCCTTGTCGGCCACTTCCCCCGAGCATAACGGCTCTTTTCCCCATCTGACGACCATCATTTAAGGACCGTTGGTTGATCCAACGGTCCAGATTCAAATTTCATTTTAAAAAAATATGTTATTTTAAAATACATTGAATCCAACGGCTGAGATCGAATATAATCAAATCTAATGGTAAAAAAAAAAAAAAAGATCTAACGGCCCAAAATTCAACGGCTAAAATAATTAAAAAAATATATTTAACTCAAAATTCACCCAAAAACTCTATAAATACCTATGTATTTGTTCAAACATCCACACAAAATTCAATTTTCTCCTAAAATTCTTCCAATTTATCTTTCTACCATTTCTTTCCATTTCCAAATTGTTCAACATGGCAAGAGAGTATATTAGAGGTCGTAATTGGACCTATGAGGAAGATGTTGCTTTATGCTTGGCATGAGTTTCTGTTAGTGAAGATGGTGCGATTGGTACAAATCAAAATAAAAAAGTTTTGTGGGATAAAATCATTGCAAAGTTTCAAGAAAACTGCAATGGTGGCGGGCGGGATGGTGGTGGTGTTTATAATCAGTGGAAGACTATCAACAAAGCATGCACTTTATGGAAGGGAAGCTTGGAGGAAGCCGTGGTTGGTATGCCTAGTGGAAGGAGCACCATAGAAATTATGAGTTTTGTTCTTGATATTTTATTTGTCATGTGCATAATATTAGTTTGCAACTAATTATTTTTATGTATTTTTTGCATAGGGTGACAAAACAATGGAAATTTACAAGACAAGAGTAACACCAAAAAATCAAGTTTTTAAGTCGCAACATGCTTGGGACGTCCTCAAGGATTGTCCGAGGTGGGGAACTGATGCGGACCAACAATTGGGAAGACTATTTCAATGTGAAGCTACACAAACAAATGCCGGAGATGAAGGTGTTTATGAAATGACCCCATCTCCTTCTTTTGCAAGGTCCCCGGGAAGAGATAAGCAAAAGGAAGCAAAGAGAAAAGGGAAGTTCCAAGATCCGATGAGTGGACACTTTGCTACCGGAATTGCAAAATTGAACGAAACTCATAGCGCTCACCAAGAAGAAACAGCCCGAATGTGTTTGTAAATGAAGGCAATCTCAGATAAGGAGCAAGATAGGTTTGAAATTAATTTGAGGATGGAGGACCTCATCAAATACACTCTAGAGAGGAGGAAGTTCTTACGTGGTAAGCAAAGGGAAATTTTGCGAAAGTCTGCCTCAAGGAGTATGTTTCAAGATGATGAATCCTCTGAACCCTATATCCCAATTCAATCACGAAGTCCATCACCAAGTGAAGATGATGGATATGATTATTAAGTTTATGTAGTGTATGAATTATGTGCTTTATTAATTAAATTTATTAATTGTCGTTTGTATTTAAGTTTATATAGTTTATTAATTATGTGGTTTATGAATTATCGGTTGCATTAAGTTTATGTGGTTTATTAATTATTGTTTCTATTAATCTAGATGCCTTCAATAATTATTGTACTTATTATTCCACACTGTGATGTAGAATAGATGTCTTTAATAATTCAACCATCATTCAATAATTTATCCAACGTAGTAGACAAAATATTTTGCACAAGAAAACACTTAAATTTATTACTAGAAAATAACAACATAGTACACTTAAAATTATTGCATAAATGCTTAACCAACATCATCAACGTTCACCTTCTCAGCGCCATACATGCTCAACCAAATCCTTGCGGAGTGTCATGATATTGAGGAGCTTGAATTCTATTTAAATGTCTCATATACTCACTCAAGGTGACCCTATCCTGTCGGGTCTCATATGTGGTTGGAGTGAGATATTCAACATCTCTTGCAATAGCTCTCGCATGTGTTGGTTGGTCATCATCCACATCTTCGTCTGAATCTTCTTCAATTTCGATGTACTCATCTTCCACAATCATGTTGTGCAAAATTATGCACGTCATCATGATTGAATGGAGATCTTTGGTCTGCCAAAATCGTGCAGGCCCTCTAACAATGGCCCATCGAGTTTGTAGGATCCCGAACGCTCTCTCCACATCCTTTCTGTAAGACTCTTGCCTATGCAAAAATAATTTCTTATTTGCATTATCGGGGTGAGAAAAACTTTTGACAAAGGTAGACCAACTAGGATAAATACCATCAATTAGTTAGTAACCTAGCTCATACCTATTACCATTTACCTTGTACCGAAATTCTGGTGCCCATCCATTGTTAACATCATCGAACAAAGGAGAAGACCAAAGGACGTTGATATTGTTGTTTGATCCTGGAGCATCGAAGAAAGCATGCCAAATCCATGTGCCGTAAGATGCCACAACCTCGAGCACGATGGTTGGCTTGTTATGACGGCCCTTGAATTGGCCAGCCCAAGTAGTAGGACAATTTTTCCACTCCCAATGCATACAATCGAGACTTCCTATCATGCCAATGAAGCCTCTTTTGTCTGCCTTTTGTAGAAGCCTCTTCAAGTCTTCACATTTTGGCTTGCGAAGGTATGTGGCTCCATATATGGCTTGAATTGCTTGACAGAAGCGCTTCAGGTTCTCAATAGCAGTACTCTCTGCAAGTCGGCAATACTCGTCAATTGAGTATGCATATCACCCATTAGCTAGCATGTGAAAAGCAGATTTGAGCTTCTGATGAGGTGATAGACTTTGTCAGCATGCGGCATCTATCTTCCTTGCAAAGTACTGGTCATGATTGACAACTACGTTCAAGATGCTTTCAAAAAGCTCTCACCTCATCTGAAACCTCCTTCGAAAATCATGAGCAGGAAATCTCGGACGCTCATTGAAATAATTTTTCATCATTTGGTCATGACACTCTTCTCTATCATGCTGCATAAATGAACGCCCCGTGACAGAACCACGATGGCTAGATTCGCCATCGTACTCATATTGCATAAACGAGTTTACAAGTTCAGCTTCAGTGTTAATCAATTATGCATCATCAATCTCAATCCTTGCTTGGTATTGTGCCATCTGCATTGCCATGCTATGCCTTATTCTATCACCCATTGATGAGATATTGAGGATTTTTAGGAAACAAAAACTCTTTGAAAGTTGAAAGATTGGTGAATATAGAGGATGATTGAAGGTTGAAAGGTTGTGTGATCAACTAATATTGGACATATGTTTATATAGAGGATGATTGATGAAAGTTGAACGGTTGGTGAAAGTTGAAAGTTTGGTGTTGAACGGTTGGTAAATTGAAAGTTTGGTGAAAGTTGAAAGATCGGTGAAAGTTGAAGGCTTGCTTTGTAGAAAATTTAGTGATTTTTCAATATTTATCGGAATTTAAATATTTTTAGATTAAAATGTTCATAAAATTAATTTACGGTAGTCTACATATTTATTTTTTATATTTTAAATTAATTTAAGAAAAAAATTAGCCTAAGTTCATTATTTAATAATCTTGAGCTAAAATTTTAGGTCAGAAGGGTTGGAGCAGAAAAGTTGTTTCTGGGCTAAAAGCTAAATTTTCCGGGTTAAAAAATTTAGCTTTTAGCCCAAGGGTTGGAGATGGTCTTAGTGGCATAAAACCAATCTCAACTATCTATAGTTTTCTTGTTATTATAGCCATAGAGTATTCCTTGTAATTAAATACATAATTTTTGGGAATTTTAACGAAAAGCTCCGATACTATTTACTTTAACGAAAAACCATATTTTTACACTAAAAAGACAATCTTGGTACTATTTACTTTACCTTTTATTTTGTCTTTATCATTAAAACTTAAAGTTTTCAAACTATTTTCATTAGTTTTCTTATAATTTTTTCCATTGAAAGAAAAATATCATAATTTTATGGCCTAAAACCTTTTATGAGTCCTCTCAATTCGACCACATGTTCTTCTATACAACCATTTGGATGTGACCCTTCTCTCACACACTAAGATCCTTTTTTCGATACGTGGGCTCAGCTTATATGTTGTCGTAGAACCACCTCTTCAGCTCATCAAACCTTTGAATTTGTCTGATTTCAAACTCTATAACCACTCGCTTTATCACTTGCAATTTTTCTTTGTGTCCCACTTTACCTCTTATATTATATTGTCTCATATGAGTAGATGCAATCTTCCTCAATATCTTACTTTACCTTATTTTGTCAATTAAGTTTAAAAGAGTCGTTAATTGTGCTAACATCGTATAAACAATTTAGTCATTTCAACTATGTTAGTAAGACTCATGATTGCAGAGATGTAGGTTAACTCAAACTAGAGTTTGATTTCTCCAAATTAAAAAAAATAACGAAGATGAGAGCAATAGAGGTACATATTCTCCCTAAGAATCTTTGCAAAAGAATTCGAAAACATTGAAATTGATTCATAAATCTTGAAATTCAAGCTTCTCTTGTATATCTACCTTTTTTCTTATATTTTTCTCTTGATCTGGATAAATCAAACCGTAGCTTGAGTTTAACCCACCTACCATAGTTTGAGTTTAACCCATGGGTCCACTAACATGACATGTTACAAGCCATACAACCAACGTTGTTGGAAAGACTAAATTGTCCATGCCACGTCAAAACTCTCTAACTTATTTGATAAAATAGGATGAAGTGGGAAAATAAGGAATAGTACATGTGGTAAAGTGAGACGATATAGTATGTAAGGCATAAAGTGGTATACGAATGAAGAGTTCTGGACCTCAAGTGGTAAAGTGTGACAATATAGAGGGTAGAGAATAAAGTGAAATTTGGTGAAGAATACATGTGTCATAGCTAAAAATAAACCTATTAATTTAGTGGTTTGGTCTCTGTTTGGGATATGAATATATTCGGATCAAATAAATAAATTTGATAGTTATACGAACAATTTACAATTCGTGACACCCAAGAATCCCCACAATCGTAGACGTAAGCCGCACAGACATGAAAGTACCCGCTCTAATGCTTAGATAGTGGCACCTAAAAAGAAGAGTATAATGGATTGAGATGATCAACTTGGCACTTAAAAAAAAACAATTAGCGACACGAATTATGTTGTTAGACGTGACCCTTCACCATAAAAAGAAATTGGGTCATTGTCTTTGCTTAATATTCCTTGTTTACTACTGCATTAAACTTGTTAAAGGTACATAGGCATTTTTTGGTAGCTATTGGAAGAACAAAGGTGGAGTAACTCTTCTTGGTGTACTGCTCTTGTTAAGCTTTTGTGATTTAAGAGATAACTTATCTTGTTAGTTGTTACCATTCTGTGAAAATTTTTACTATGTTCGAATTTCAAATAAATGACAATTTTTCGCTGTTAATTATTAATTATTGGATATATTCTTGACCAAAAATTTAACAACTAAGGACTCTAATATAAGATACTCCTAAACATGTAGAACTGTAGATAGTTATAAATCTCCCATGCTTTGGATTCCTTGGTCTTGATATATTGTACATGCTCAAGGGGAAAAGAGGGAACAAAAAAGTAAAAAACGAAAAACTTGGGGCAATGAAACAACATGATTATAAATGAAATGACAGCATATTCAAAATCATGGAGAAAATAGCGCTTAAAGTGGCTTTGCTTTCTTGTTGGCTTTGCTTTCTTGTACATTTCTTTCTGCCATGAATTTTAATAATAATTAGGAAATCCTTAAATTCATTTAAAGTAAATTAAAACGACAATTTCAAGGTTCCTGCAGGCTTGAACCTTGGCAGCAGCAGGCTAGGTGAAAAAAACAGCATATTCTACGACTAAATTAATAATTTGTATAAGATTAACAGTCCAAAGTTTGATCACATATATGCAGATATTCATCACATAAGTCAAAACCAGTAAATAATTAAAATATGATTAGCACCATTAATTTCCAGTCTTTAATCCCAAAACCATGACCAGCAAACTTTCACAACTGTAAATCAAAGACACCACATTTGATTTCACTTACCAAAAGAGAAGAGATAGAGATAGGGATAGAGAACATTTGATCTGCTTGTTACATATATAATTGAGATAACTTAGTCCTCAATCGGTCAATATGGTGCTGGTCCAGTAGTACTAGTACGTACACTTCTTTCCTTTGCCTGTTCTTCTCCTGGTGGTGGAGTGATCAGCAACATCATGCCGGAAATTCCCGTCGTTAAAAATCAACGGCAAGTCGTTACAGTCATCGCCGTCTTCTTGAGTGACGATACGGATGCAAGAGCACCTCTCTAAGGATGCGAAGAAAGCAGAACAGACACTGTGAATGAACCACATACCCACCCCATCAACCTTGCCACACCCGTGTGATGACCCTTGGCTCGACGATGACCGGACCTTGGGCTCGCTGGAAGAACTACTTGACCGGAAACTGAAGAAGCTGGAGCATGTGGTGGCCATGGAGTTGGAGGTTGAATTAAGTTTCGGTGGCTAGCCACATTGTGAGAGATATGTTGAGAAAGCTAGGCTTTAAGCATTTTCTTAAGGGACCTTTATTAGGCTTGTCAATGATTTTAAACTAAATTCCAACATATGCCCTTTCAAAGTTACAGAATTACGAATTTGTACTACTTTAGATTGAATAGATTTTTTTTTATCGAACTTTAGATTAAATAGTTTAATCATGTGACGTTTGCTATGTTGATTCGCGTTACTGTCTTTTTTTGACCTGTTGGCCGTCTACGACTACTGCAAAAATACCATAAAAAATAAATAAAGTAAAAATCACAGACTTAAGACGAAAACATCAATTATGGTTAATCCATGAATAATCATACCAAAGCATATGATGTGATCTTCCTTCATTAGTAAGCTAACCAACACTAGTATTGGTTCTAATTGCTAATAATTAATGAGAATATATTGTTGACTACCTTTTAAGAATGACATTATTCGATTTAAAGAACAGAAGTACCAGTAAACTATTTAAGAGGAAAAATTACTTGACCTAATGTGTGTGTCTGCAGTGTGTTATGTTAGTTCAGAAAAACGTTATCAAAGATTAAGTTCTCACACCACTCTAGCTAGTTTACCTACCATGCCCAAGTCTTCTTTAGAAATTTTCCAAGCATTTATTTATATAGTAAATATACTCAAGAGAACATCATAGGAAAAGCAAAGCATATTTAGTACAAAATAATAATGAATATGCTTGATATATATATACAGGATAGGAATAAATGAGGAGGCTGAGAATATATTAAAGAACGGAGGAAGATAATGATGAGACTTCAGTGCGTTTCATCATATCCATTACTGGGCTAGCTAGAAAGAGATCGATCAAAGACATTTCTTTAATACAGCAAGATTTATTTTCTTATAAG
Organism: Pyrus communis; assembly: GCF_963583255.1. Taxonomy (NCBI): domain Eukaryota; kingdom Viridiplantae; phylum Streptophyta; class Magnoliopsida; order Rosales; family Rosaceae; genus Pyrus; species Pyrus communis. The sequence continues at coordinate 4,650,400 of NC_084817.1, forward strand.
ACAAACCCTAATAAAAGTTAACTTTCGAGGTATGAGTTGGGTACGTATGTGCTTCTGTGCATGCGCGCGCATGCTGGAGAGAGAGAGAGAGAGAGCAGAGAGGGTCATTGATTGAAAATGTTTCCTCGATAGACCAAACAAATGCATGGCAAAATTGCTTTGCACAATAGAATTGCTCCAGCAATTGGAAGATTTCTTAGTTGCTGATTGAACAGATAATAATAATTAGATTTTTTACAAGTGATAGCGTTAGTGAGTTAAACTATTAAATATTATGAGGAAGAGAGATATCGGTGGCATTGTAACCCTCAATAGGATGCATAAGTATTATTGTTTTTTAGCCATTGCGGTAAAGTACTATCTGCGATTAAAATTAGAAATTGATGTATGTGTGCATGAATGGGTGCCACTAAACAGTCTAGCATAGTCCAAAGATAGATTTTTGATGTCATCATTTCTATATAATAATGTGTTTATCTCTTTGAGGACTTATCATTAAATAGTTTAGTCAAGTCCAACAAAATATTTTTGAATGTCACAAATTATATACAATCATGTATCTATCTCTTTCAATACGAAATTATTATAATAAACAAGATAAACAAGTGTAATTGTATACAACTAGTAACATGGTAGGTTTTCTCGAGTTGAAGGTTTTAGGAGTGGCAATGGAAGCATAACAAGTAATTAAATACATGCATAAAAGTAATTAAATACATTTCTTCTCTTTATACAATTCACTTCTCTTCCTCTATGAAGGCCCAATTTTAGCAACCCTGCAGGTTTCATTTAATACAGTTTTTGGAATTTAAGCCCATTCTTTACACTGCAATGTTGTTTATTAAGTGATGTGACAAAAAATTTTCTAACCAATCATTCCCAAAGTACATGTAAAAATCTTGGTTTTATGGTTCGAGGAAGTGACCAAATATACATGTCATGCTGAAATACCCCCACTCTTCTGATTGATCAGAAATCAGAATGGCAAATCTGTCATGATCAGTTGATGACAATTTCAATACAAATGGTTGTATTTACACATATTTTTTTTATCTTTTATGCATTCCTATCATTTTTTTTTTATCTTTCACACAATACTTTCAAATTTTGATCGTTGAATAGAAAGAATTATAAAAGATCAAATGACATAAATTAACAAGATGTGTACACAAGAGTGTGTGGACATCATCACCCTTTCAACACAAGCCCTCTTTTTGGAAGATTCTTCGTTGTAATTTTCTTGCTTTCCGGAGCTTCAGAAAGATCATGAGAATTTTGGCATATTTTATGGGAAAAGAGATTCTCTCCGGATCCCTTCTATCTAATTCATCAAGTCCGGAGATCCGAACCATTGAAATTTGATCAAACGGCTAAATTTATTATAACTTTTAAAGTGGGCCCCTATTTGTAGTCGTTGGATCAAATTTCAATAATCCAGATCTCCAAACTTGATGAATTAGGAAGAAGGGATCCAGAGAGGACTCCGGATCCCTTTCCATTTTCTGCAGTCTGCATATCCAAATTTAGAGTTGTGGAAGGGACTTCCTTGTGTTTTGTTCCTCTAGCCAAGTCCCTAGTTTTGGAAGAATCCCACCGACACTGTACTTTCTACGTGATCACAAGGCATTATCACTTTAATCCAAGGATTATTCAATCATTAACATTATAAACTCTCAAGTTCGAATCACCTTATTACTCAAACCAAAAGCCCCGTGACTAATTCACTTAGTCATCACCAAAAACACACACTGACTGATTAAACATGTATTAGTCACAACACATCTTATTACTAGAAAATTAAACCAGATTCTCACTTTTAGTCACAACATTCTTTTAATTACAACGTATCTATCTTTTGTGTCAACCCTTATAATGACTAGTAATTATTTAGTCGCAACTACTCTTCATGACTGAATATCTTATAGTAATTTTAGTCTCATCAGCCTTCTTAATTAAAACTCTTTCAGTCACAATTGCATCTATGACTAAAATCAAATACTAACAACTAGAAACTAACGACGGTGATTAAAAGTCCACTACTTCATATAAATATCTTCCATTCTATCATTCACACATGCCATTCCATCTTTGTGTGCAGTTTTAGGGACAAAAATATAGTCAAAGACATTAAGACATTGTATTTCACAAAACAAGAAGTTTTATGTTCTAGTTATCATCAAACACGACGTCTACAACAGGGTACCAAAGTAGTAGATATTTTATCAGAGAAACAACTAGTATCTAGACCCAAATCAGCACGCACGTTGCTGCCAACAAGTAACCAGTTGCATTTCCTGTAAAAACAAAGAATAAATTGTATAAATATTCAAATTTTATTCCTAGTTAGCATATAGATGTAAATACAAGACCAATAGCTGCATTTCCTTACTAATCTTACTAACCTTTGGGCTTCTTGTGGTTTTGCTTTGAGTGCAAGATTCACTGATTCGCACCCTTCCTATCCTACATGGCCTGCAACCAAGAATGGCACTGACGCCACAGAGAATGAATGGACTGAAGCTTATAGTATATAATTAAATTCTTGCTTATAGCTTAGGAATCATATCTGTTTTCACACATATCGCAAGGGAAATGAATCAATACTACTGTAGTAAAAGTATCAAGTTACACATTGTCTGTCGACGAAGAACAATTCTTACATCGTGTTTGTTCACCAAACATAAAAGATTCAATTTCCACGAATCATGAAACTTGTAGTATACCGTAAGATATTGCTTCGAATTACCAAAAACAACACAGCCTCAAAGAATTTGTAACAGAAAAAACAAAAGCACCAGTAGAAGATTGAAATTATAATCGGCTTAAGAGTGCGTACCACATTGAATCATTGTGTAGGAATAGAGATCAAATTATAACCAAAGTTTGAAAATGGCTATGCCAACAAATGTGTGAAATTAGAAGAAAAAAAGGCCGGATTTGGTGATTACATACCTCTAAAAATAATGTGATTTTAAACCCAGACAAATCTTCCAGAAGAAGAACCTGGCAAATGGAGGAAATGTTAAATTGCATTGCCAAGTATATATTCTAGAAGGAATTGAAGATAAGAAAACTTGTATGAAGGAATTGAACTTTGGCAGTTGAGTGAAAAACAAAGCAAAGGTATCTACAAAACACAATAGAACAAAGCATATTATGCAAAAGTATAACCTTTTAGGAAATATGTATCAAATCCTTAATTAGAGGTCGTTATTACTCTGTAAGTTGAACATCAAAGATGAAAGATAACTTGTGAACATTATTTTATTAAACAAAAATCAAATAAACAAAATTGACGAAACGTCTAAAAACTGAGGGTTACATTTTGCTAGACTTATATAATAAACAAATACAAGGCAATGTAGAATGATAGTCTCCCTAGCATTACAGTATAAGTCTATCCTCCCAAAAGGTGATGCACCTGCTTAAGTCAAATGCCGTCAACGAGTAAGTATCCAATTGGGCATGCAAAACGACCAAACAAAAACCCTCAGGAGCATCCTCTTTATGAGGATCCTCTCAAAATTCTCTTTATGAGGATGCTGGGGATCCTCAAATTATGTCTGTTCATCGTATATTGTACGGCCAGTTTTCATCACGTACTATTTATATTTAATTTAAAATAAAAGAATTTAAAATGATTACTGGCCGCACGATATACGATGAATGGACACGATTTGAGGATCCCCATAATCCTTACAAAGAGAATTCGGAGAGGATTCTCATTCCAAAAACCCCACTATAAATTCTCCACTTTAGTTTCTTTCACATTTTGTATCCCCCTTCTAAAGATATTCCGAACAAATAAAAAAAAAAAAAAAAAAAAAAAGAAGAAATGGCAAAGCATATTATCACCTTCTTCACCGTAGCTCTCCTCCTCAACCTTCAACTCACAACCTTCGCTGCTCGTCCAGTCCCTGCTGCTTTCACCAACAACACTCTCAAAAGCCAACACCCAGTAAGTTGTTTTAATTGCTTTGTTTTAGGGTCGTCTAATAACCCTTTCGTTTTCACATTTTTTCTTCTAAGAACTGAAAAATGAAAGTTGTTTTTGTGGCTTTTCAAATATTGTTTTAATTTAGTATTCAATCTTCAGTTATTTTAAAACTGGCAAGTAATAACTAAAAACTGAAATGTCACTTTTCTTTCATTAAATATTTGTTATCTTAACTTTTTGTTTTGTTTATGTTGTAATTTGTTGAATAAATATGTGCAGCAGGACATAGAAGCAAAGATCGCTGTGGCGGAGGAAGGCGGGAGCTGCGAAGGAGTAGATAAGGAGGAGTGCCTGATGAGGAGGACGCTGGCGGCTCATTTGGATTATATATACACCCAGAAGCACAAGCCTTGAACTCGTGTAACCAATTAAAATTATCTCTCTTTCTTCCTTTTTTGTTGTTGTTGTTGTTGTTGTTGTTGTGAAAAGCCATGCAATAATAAAGCATCTATATGTTCATACTAAATAATAGCAATCTTGTCTGCAGATTTCCCAAATTTCATAAACTCAATCTTTGTTTGCCAAGAAAGATAATGGATTTAATTAGGATTAATTAGTTTGTCTATATAATATTCTGTGTCTTTCGCAGAGTTTGGCTTCATGTCCCTCTCGTTATACCTTTAAATTTTTTTAATCAAATTTAGATGACGCGTCGGTCTCTCTTTCTTCTCTTTTTCTTTTTTTTTTTTTTTTTTTTTTTTTTTTTTGTGGTTGTTGTTGTTGTTGTTGTGAAAAGCCATGCAATAATAAAGCATCTATATGTTCATACTAAATAGTAGCAATCTTGTCTGCAGATTTCCCAAATTTCATAAACTCAATCTTTGTTTGCCAAGAAAGATACAGGATTTAATTAGGATTAATTAGTTTGCCTATATAATATTCTGTGTCTTTCGTAAAGTTTGGCTTCATGTCCCTCTGGTTATACCTTTAAATTTTTTTAATCAAATTTAGATGACGCGTCGGAAGGGCGCGACAAAGTTTTTGCTAAATCGCCTTGAGAGGGTAAATCACTATATGTGGGAGTATGATGACTTCACCGCCACGCTATTGTCAACAATAATATAAAAAAATAACCAGACTATGTGTTTGGCAACAAGAAATTGGTTGCCATTTTGATGGTAAAAGTAAAAACGATGAGTCATGAGCTTCTATTAATAATTTAAACTCAAAGTCAAGTAGTGTGGACTTTGGGGGCTGGGTTTCTTATCTTTTCCATGGTTTCCGTTGGAAGTTAAATGTTGTTGGAGTGACATCTAAGAAATCATTCTGCAATCTTTCTAATAAAAAAAATTAATTATAAAAAAAAGAAGAACATGATGACTATTTTGCTAATAACAGTCGATCTATCTTTAATAAAAGAAATTATTTGTTGTCCTCATTTGTGAAGTATGTAGATGGAAAATGTTTAAACCCACAAACCAAAGCAGCTTGACGAATCTAGAGTCTATATGATATCATTAAGGGTAGAGGTTTTCACACTTTCGTTTCTTCTTTAGAAATTTTCTTTCTATTTATTAATTTTTTTTTATTTATTCAAAACTTGTTTTGTCAAAATGGTTTATGAGATTTATACAACTTTTCACTTTGGCCTCTGAGATTTGAAATCGATATAATTAGTCATGAGTTTATCAACCATCAATCATTTTGGTTATTAACTTATTTCGTGAAAAATCTTCATTAAATAAGAATAAAATGACAAAACTTTGTCAATTTTTGTCAACTTATTTTGGCCTATAATTTATTAAAATGAGGGTATTTTTATCATTTTGATCCTTATTTAACATAATTGTACATGGAATGACTAAAATGATTGATGGTGGACAATCTTAGGAACAACTGCTATTGATTTCAAATCTTAGGAACCAAAATGATGAGTTATGCAAATCTTAGGAATTATTTTGGCTAAAAGCCTTTATTCAATGGATTAGGATTTTCTTCCCTCCTCTTTCCATCCCCTCTTCTCACATTCTTTATTTTGTCTTTCTCTTTCTATAAAAAATTAATATAAGATATTGACGTGACTTAACCGTGACCGTTAAAATAAGAGTAGAGTGAAGGGAAGGGAAAAAAAGTTGAAGAGATAATCCTACTCCTTATTCAATTCAATGTGAAAGAAAAAAAAAGAATGTAACCAGAACGAAAAGAAGTGCAAAAATTACTCGCCTATTCGACATCTTTGGTCAACTATGGTCAACAAAAGCAACTACTAACACCACCATATTCATAGCACATGATTACATTGTGGTAATTAAAATTTTGAAACCCAATATTAGCGGTGTCTAACACGGCTGTGAGGATTGCCAAAGCCCAAATCGAGTTGAATTAAGAATTAATGTGTCATCTTTGGAAAATTTTAGATTAACGAATGCATTTTTAACCACCACCAGCAGTTGGCGGGGACGGCGATGTCCACGATGTCTCTGTCGTGTCATGGGATCTGCAACCTCTGTTGTCCTTGCTACCCACACACCCACGCGATCCTGTAGCCCACGCCTCCTGCAACGTTTGTACTCATGTCTTCCGTGTGGACAGGTAATCGGCTTTAGTTACGTTTTAAGTATTTGTTTTGTAGCGCTTTGAGCGGGTTGGATTATTAGATTTTGTGTTGCTCTTGGGATCTGATTGTATCGCTTATGCGATTTATGTGGTTTCGGTGTTGATAGCTTTATGTCAGGGTACCAGTGTTAGAACTGTTGCGTCTACCGTCTTTGTGACAGTTTTACATGGAATTCTTGTTTATGTTGGTTTATTGTGGTATCCGTGTAAGGGTTTAAAATCCTAGCATCTTGTGCGAACTATCTTCAAATCAAGAAATTAATCACTGGAGAAATTGTACCTATCTGGCACCTCTTGTATTTAGTTATTCTTAGTAATGAAACTCACTATCATTCCTATCAACAACAAAAAAAAAAAAAAAACAAAAAACACAACCACCACCAGTTGACATCAGAATTCCATCTTGTACGTGCATGCATCGAGTCTGACCTCACAAAGATGATAAGCCCGTAATCGATCTGCAATCCTCTCATTCTGCATCTAGATAGAGTCTTGAGTGACATAAATTGTATACAACCACGACTCTCTCTTATCACGTGACCAAAAGTGACGGAACAGATGAACCATGGGAATAGTGAGCATCACTAGCTCCAAACTTTTGCTATGGTAGACACCTGAAAGGGGCACAGTGATCCATTTATCAAATGAAATATGACTTTTCAGACGTACATTATAAAAGGTCTCAGTTACCCTTGAGGGCAAAGAATCATCACAGGTTTCCAACGACTACGTTCTTTCTGCAGCAGAAAAAGATCACTGCTTCTTTCATCCACTTCTGATAAATCCTTTTCCCCGGAGACTAATCAGGTCCCCCGTCCTACGAGGTGGTCGTCATGGATCGTTCTATTTCCTGAGATGCTAAATTAGGTGCAGGTATAGTTCCAAATGAATTCTCAAGTATCAACAAGTCGGACATAATCACTGAGCGGTCTCAGTTCCTGCATCATCGGTTAGTTCAACAACAAGCATACTTGGGACGCTTTGGATTACCGACTCTCTAAATTTCCAGATTTAAACAGATGAACAAAACTCAACTACAGAAACATTCATTGGACGCTACAGTGCAATTCTATGGGTAGTATTAACAAAACGCGACTGATCGTTACAACAGAAACATTCATTGGACACACGAGAAATGGAGAAAGATCAAATCCACGCGGCCCCTGGATTTCTTAAAATGTTGAAACAAAGACAGTCTACAATTAACCAATATGAACCAACATGAACCAAAGCAGTAAGATGTAAACCAGAATCTGCTCATATTCATCACCCTACCTTGTGCTTCAAAAAGAAACAGTTGAAACAGAAAATAGTTTTACAGAAAGATGATACCAAAATCAGAATCTGGCAAATTAAGAACGCGGTACATATCATGAACGTTTAAACAGCAGAATCATTAACGTCTATTCGATTTAACTTCAAGAACATAAACAACGATTCCTCCAAATCGAAAGTAGGGATTTTCTAAACCTTTAGATCCCACCAACATTCAGACATTTATAGAGGCAATCACTCAAGGATTCCAAAATTAAAATTTTAAAACACAAGAAAGGAATAAAATTTCCTGATTTAAAGCATGCATCATCATGAATCATGAACCCCTTTTTTCTCCTTTTCAATTAAGTGACAAAGATATACATACATAACCTTCCTCAAAGGGAGTCATATCTGACTGATAGGAGCGTCTTACAAGGGAGGGATAAACCCATCAAATTAAGCAGTCAAGAGAACTCTTGTACCACCCAAGACATACAAATGCAAGGCAAGACATACAGTAACTATAACCGAAGACTTTCCACTGAAGTATCTGATGACTTGCAATCCCCTGTCTGCAACCTCCCCATGAAGTGCACTAAGGCTTCTTTTCAAACCATCTAATAGCATCCACAACATAAACTCAACGAGAGATCGTACTGTCTCGAACGTCACCCTCCCTGTCACATCAAAAACAAACTTCCTGTTGCTCGGAACTGCCAATGTAGATGAAACATTCCTAAGCCACCCACTACTCTGAATAACATCAAACGAACTTCCCTCCTTCAGCTGCTTTGGAGACACCTCTCGATGCAAGCACTCATCCATGGTTCCACTTGGACCTTCACTCTGATCAACAATTGAACACGCATGCGAATTCGAGCTTGAACTCGAACTGGAACTCGTCAAAACTTGGTGAGATGTCCTCACAACTGTTTCCGCAGCACCATTGCAAATAGAAACCAGAACATCCCTCACTCTGTTCTGATGCTTGGGATTGGTCAACCCATCAAACATTTCTTCATAAACGTTGATATCTTTCGTTTTGTCAAGGTAAACCGCAACCGCAGTGCTTACGAAAACCTGAATGGAATTCGATATGAGCTCCTTGCTTCTATCACTGCAAACAACATTAACCCATCTAGGCACATCTGATGAACTTGATTTCGACACACTCGAATTCTCACCCGATTGCTCATCAGAGTAAAATCCCATAACCAAATTCTTAGCAAAGCTTCCAACCACAACCGAAACGAACCCGGTTCCAGCCGTAGAGAAAACCTTCTCGAAAACCCTATCCGAAAAGCTCGAATTCTCCAAACCCTTCCCCGATTCACTCTCATTCTTCATCTCCAATTTACACCCTCGAATCATCCCAACCGTCATAGCCTCTGTAATCCTACTCAGTGACACAGAGAACTCGTCCGACCTTGCAATTTTTGAAATCTGCTTTAAACTTTGGGGCATTTCGTCCGAATCAGAACGCAAAAACTCCTTCAAATCCCCGGAGACAACACCGATCGTCTCGGCCGAATCGGAGACCATCTCGGCCATAGAAATTAGGGCTCCTACGAGCTTCAGGAACCTCTTCCTCTTCCTGGCCACAGAGGGCAAATTGTAAACCCTATAAGCTCCATAGCCGGAGACCCCAAGTGCTGCGAGTATCAGAAGCCATTGCCTTCTTCTCCGAGAGAAATTCAAGCCCTTGGCGACGAGCCCAAGTTCCATTGGAACTCAAATCACAAAAGGGAAGCTGTAAAGATTCAATCTTTAAAGTGAGAATGGAAATGAACTGACAATTTTACGAATTGGGTACTGAATATCGATTGCTTTGGATCGATGAATTCCTTGGGTTATGGAGTTGAAAATCCCAATGAATTGGAAAGATCAGATATTAATTGGGGGAATTATACGGAGGGCGATGAGAAGTCGCACCTTCCCGAGTGATTGTCGATTGGTGGGAGGAGAGAGAGAGAGAGAGAGAGAAAGAGAGAGAGAGAGAGAGAGGGAGAGAGGAGCCGGCGGGCGTTACAGTGACGGAGGAGAGAGAGGGAGAGACAGCAACACCCCCCACCAGAAATATTTTATTGTAATTAATTAAATGGCATCGTGCGCTGATTGGATAAATTACGTTGACCGCATTGGCGGGCGTTACAGTGACGGAGGAGGGAGAGGGAGAGACAGCAGTACCCCGCGCCAGAAATATTTTATTGTAATTAATTAAATGGCATCGTGCGCTGATTGGATAAATTACGTTGACCGCATTTTGTTTTGGAATTATTATTTTTTCTTTTTCATGAGATTTTTATACACGAGATATTTATACTAACAAATGAAGTGAAATTTCTGGTTGAACTCATACACATTATCTTTTGCAAGTGACCATTTATCATAGTGTTGAAAATAAGTTGAATCCTTATATGACAGTAAGATTTTTTAAGTTTCGTTGGTGACTAATCTAATAAAATTGATATATATATAACATTATTTTCAAAATATTTATCACTTTTTTTCATTTAATTTAAATTTTAAATGTAAATTATTCTCTTATTCTTGTATAATTACCATCAAGTACAAGTTTGTGAGGCTATTAACAACTAAGTAATAGATATGAGTTTAAAGCGATATTGATAGTTTTGTTAAAAAAAATGAAGATATTTATAGTTTGATTAAAATTAATATGAGTGTAGAATACGGTTATATGAGTTTAAATGAAAGTTAAAAAAAATTATTTTTATGTATTTTGATGATTTAATCATTCTTGTAATTTTATGTCTAAATTCAATTAAAATTGTTCTTGAATTCTAAAAGACTATTCAAATTTGATCTTTATGGATTTATTCGAATCTGACATTTCTTATGCAACGAAAAAGAAATCGTAATATTGAAAAAGACTACTAAATTGTAATGGCAATGACAGGAGACCTAACAGTCTTGGCACTTGCAATATCACTTTAACCCTCTGATCATGATCAAGAGGCTGACATTTCCTCCAAACTTTGTCAAGTAATTGGAAAGAAGTGATGATATAAAGTTTTTTTTTTTAAAGTAAATCATAGTTCCAAATTCATATTTATGTTTTTTTCATATAAAGTTACGAATCCTTAAAAAATGTTGTCTATCTCATATATTACGTTGCATGATTAGTTTGAGACAGTCCCTTCTAACTTACCAATTTCATAAAAGTGCTCCTCGTCGTGTAGACTACTAGCAATAATGTTTTTGAATCCATAGAGACTCCATAGTGTAATATAGAAACTGAAAGATAGAGCTAATTACCATCCTTCCAAACAACCAACATTGGATTTTGATTGTGGCAGCGGCGGTGGAGGTTGATACATTACTTGAGGCGGCGGAGGAGTCTGAGGATATCCCTGTGCCGGATAGCCTTGTGCTGTATATTAACTTGTACAATGTAAAGTTATCGTAACTTAGCCTAACATCTCGACCCATTCCACTTTATCATCCTAGTTGTCTTGTGGCACGGGATGAGAGATGCGTTTGAGACTGCGTTTTAGAAAGCTTGAAGCTTTGTTGGAGTTCAGCTTCTAATTCGATTTTCCACTGCCGAAAGCTCTAGAAACAAGAACATAACACAATTCCTTTGCTCGGGTATTGGCAAGAAGATGAAGCGGAAGATGAAGAACATAAAATGTTGCCCCTCCAGATGTTTCTCCTAAAGAACTGACTGTAATAGTGAGCATGATTTTCATGTCAAAGTACAGAGAATCCGGCATCTGCAGATGAATCCAAGCAGAAGACCATTTCTGATGAAGCCAAAGAGTTCATGGATTGTCATCGGGAGACAAATGACATCATTCTTCTTTCTGACGGCCTCCATTAGTGCATAAAAACCATGAAAAAGCCTCAGAGAGTCTTAACATTGTTCTGTCTGACATAGATTTTATCATCTAAACCGAAGTAGTATCATGGATGTGTAAACCACATTGTCGTTATCATTCATTTAGAAACTCAAATTTATGTTCTAAGATGTCTTTCGTTTTCTTAACTTACATTACATATGCTAAACTCTCATTTTCCTTTCAAATTTTGAAAAGTTTTTGGAAATTTTCTATTTTGTAGTTGCGTCGGAATCTACAAAATGTATTGCAGCAGGCCATCAGTGATTCACACACCAGAAGACTAGCCAGACATAAAACCGAAACTTGGATTACAAGAAACCGAGGCAAACTACTACAATATGAGTTCAAAACCAAGACTGAAAACGAACAAACTAATTAATACTATTACCACAATTAGAAAAAGACACAAATTCACTCCAGATATCGATAACCCTGGTCTTGATCTTCTGTTGCTTCCACCACGAGAAACCCTTGGCTGCCTCGTACAAATTACAGGTTCACCATCAAGAAGACAAAGGCTCCCCACTACAAAAGTAGCTTCTCCATTGTGAGGGGGCATACCACGGGTTTCTGTATATTCATCGACCTCTTCCTCTAAATCAAACCAACGAAGACCAGGGTGCGACTCACTTCGAACGAGAACCATTTCACCATTTTTTGAAAACACCAAAGGTTTGTAACGCTTGCAAAGATGAGAAATACTTGAATGAAGCAAGGTCCAAGATTCTCTCGCTCCATATTCCTTCATAACCCAAATACCGAATTCACTGTTGTTATAGTTAAGAATACAAACACATAGATAGCCTCCCAAGACCTCCAGCTCAATACTGACATCCAAAATGCCGTTGACCGGGCAGTAAAACTCACCATATTTCTCAGTGGCAAGATCAAGAGTTAAAATTATGCTCATATTGTTATCAGACATCACCCAATTTAGAGCACCGTTTGAAAAATGGATTTTCGAAACAAGTTCAAGGCCTTTGGAAGGCATGCTTTGGATCTTCTTCCACAAGTTGGATTTTAGGCTGTAAACATGCACTTCATAACTCAAGGCAACACAATAGGGCCAAGAACCATTAGTAATGTTTTCCCAAGACCACTTAGAAACGTCTACCGAATACGGAGTTGAGATCTTCTCAATTTCCACAAGTTTATAGTCATCATTAGTCGAATCATATCCGAATCCATACTGAGGACTTGAAACTGAGGGTGTGAAGGGAATTCTCTTGAACTTTTGAATGGAAGGATTCCACAAAGCTATCTCAGCATTTTCAGTGCTTTTAATGCAAACCAGGCCATTGCAGGATCCCAATATCGATATTTCACCCCAGCCACGACGTTCAACCAACGGTTGCCAAATTTCTACAGCTGTGCTGAACGAATCGTCGTCTGAAATAGCCAACAAAAAGAAATCCTTGGGATAAAGGGTACCCCATAGACTAAATAAAATGGTGCGAGCGGAGTTGGTGTTGATGGAGCGTTGAAGATGCCTTTTGGTGAAGCGTCCATCGCGGATGCAAGCATTCCAAGCTTTGGAAACACACATGCATCGGATCAAATCCTTGGGCGGGAGAAGTAAAAGGATTTCGAAGAGTAGCTCCGGTGGGAAGTAGTCTGACATGCTTAGGTTGATACATGAAAGTTTGAGTCTAGGGTTTTGGGATTTAGAATTATTGATTTATGTTATCGTACTACTTAGAGTTATATTTACGTAAAACAAGGATTACTTAAAGTTCAGCTTCCACAATGACTCTTGTGAGTTCCCTCCATGTAACCCTAATATGTCGATTGGTTTCTGAATTATTATCTGAGTGAAAATATTGAAGAAGACTAGGGAGGAAAGATGTCTTTTTAATTTCTAATTGTGGTGGAAAAGTAAAACCCACTAATTGCAATTATTTATCTAACGTTGAAGCTTCCCTTTACATCCTGGGAGCTTGCTCTGTTACTTTTGGCCAATATTTTAAATGGAGGTTCAGAGAAATATTGAAAACGAAATAAGATCGTATGTGATTCAACTAGAAGATCATTTTTATAACAGATTACAAAAACAAGAAATTCAGATAAACGCCTAAGCTAGAGTTATGTTAAAAGGTTGTAGTGACTGAAAAATAATTCAGTGTGGTGACATTTTGTACGTTTGAGGTTTCAAACTTGCAGGCAATTTCCTTTGCATATACCATTAAACTCCTAAATTTGTTAGCTTGGTGCATATATTGTCACACATGATACATCAATTATCATGCTACACAGCCAAATAGATCATTCTCTTCTTTCACAAATTCTTGCTTCCCATGGAACCTGTGACTTAAGCTAGAGTTCTGATATACAACAAACCATGTTCAAATTTAGTATACCTAACATTATTCAAAAATCACATGTCCGTCAATAAATGTTAAAATTTGTTTATTCTTCTTTCTTCTTAATGTTATTTGTGTTTGTCTTTTCTTGAAGAGTAATGTGACAATCTTAACGATAAGCGTAGAACAAGTTCATGAGATGGTAAAAAAAATATGACAAGAAAGACAAAATTGTTGTATTGATGCAATGGTCGCAGAATCTACTCTGCATATTTTCTTTCCAGGACATTTCATTGGTGAAATGACCCTTGTACCCTCTCTTTCTCTCTCTCTCTCAAAATCACTGGAACAACAGTGTAATTACAATCATATCACAATTCACAACCAATCAAACATGTACTTTTCTGAAAAACTTGGACCACAAGAAATCAACATATCATGTACAATTTGGTATTAGAACAAATAGCATCACCACCAGAGGCTTGAGTCCCAGCGTGGGACTACTCAGTAGGACAATCAGCTAGCATTTAGAAGAGTCCCCGCGCAGGACTATACGACAGCGTACTTTTGCAAGCCATTTAGCCATTTAGCCACTACCAGTTCATCCGTTGACTTGAAGCGCCATCTTCTATCCGATGAGCAGAGCACGCGCCGATTGTTTATCCTCTCTTTCCTTGAGGTTTCTTATTCCTTTGAGACAGCCTTGAGTTTTGTGGGAGCAAGGAAACCATCGTCCTCTAGGTCACTGAACGATATGTCTTCTTCATTGATAGCATGAGTAGCCGTTCCACTATACCCATCTAATTCAGAATCTTCCCCTGGCCAGTCATCGTCGTCATCATCTTCGTAGATAGTATCTAGCATCTTCGAGGATGGACCAACCGTTAGATTCTTGTCCTCGCTCTTAATGATGGGCTTTTCTTCAATAACAGACTTCTCAATAAATGGGACTTCATCACTCTCAACTGGGTGCTTCTCAGTCTCATAAGCCGTGGGGGACATCGTTGATTCATAAGGATACGTCCTTAGCATCTTGTCCTCGTAATAAACACTACATGATGAGACCGGAGCACAATCTTCGTCCAGTATATTGGAACTGCCTTTTAAAAAAGAAGTGTTTCTTCCAAATTGATCATGTTCTAATGCAGTCTGACAATGTAGCTCCTGCATCCACTTTGCTCTGGCTTCCATTACCTGCGACCAATATGTTATACTACGTTAAATTTCACAAAGTATAAATAATGTTTTAATCAAAGAAAATATTGTCATTTTTCTAGAACCATCTAGAATTCCTAAATCCTAACTTCATTCCCAACCAGGAAGATCACCTGCAACCTAAATAGAAAATTGAAGTTGAACGCCTAGAACTACCAAAATCCACGCCATGGTAATCCATCCCATGGAGGAGTTCAAGAAACTACTAGCATCCAACAACAACGAGAACTCGTGATATACAATCAAGCTGATCGTGGATAAGAAAAAAGAAATGGAAGGCCGCAATCTGGATTTGGCATGAAGCAACATTTCCAACTTTATGATGCCACAAGTCCGGTTTAAGTTGGAAGCAGAAACAAATTTAATCAATTGACTGACGGACACTAAAAGTAATTATACAAAGAAGGAAGCTTACTTGGGGTGTGGATAAGACCTCGGCATCCTGCTTATTGAGCCTCGAATGCAGAAGAACAAAATACACTTTCCAGAAGTAACTCTCGCTCATATGGCACGGACACAGTTCAAATCTCAAGGCAGCAAATCTTGGCGCAAGATGTTCAATCACCATAGCATGCTCTTGCTGGACATCAGACAAGTCAAAATCTAAAATAAGAAACGCGTATCAATTAGGCACCAATCCCAAAACTGCGGAACTGGAAAAAGCAACAAGTTTGTTCAAAAAAATCAGAAAGACAGAAAAAACTACTATCAACTAGTTTTTCTGCGCAACGTAATCTTAACTCCCGTTCCAACAATTTTACAATGCAATATTTCAAATTTCCCAAACTAATATCAACTGCATTGTGCATAACATCCATCACCGCAATGAGACAAGCTATGAATCCTAAGCCACTCAACTGCCACAACCTTATGCATTGTCCTAACAAACAATAGGGAAAATTCTATGTTCCTAACATATGAATCTCCAATAGCAAAACATCGAAATTCGAAGATTAACCCAACAATTTGAAGGAGAATAATGCAATGTACATTTCAATTCCACATTTCTAAAATTCACCAAATAAAACTGAGTAATACATTGAAAAATACGTACGGTATAAAATTTCGTATACATACTGCCCAAATCCTCCTCCTCGTCGAGAGGAACGTCCAGCCACGTCTCCGGATGCATTGCGATGTTCTTGGTGAAAGCCAAGTTCATCTAGATACTTTCGCTGCTTCTCATCGCAATGATATTGCGCGACGAATACTGTGTTCGTTGCGAAAACGTACTTTGCGCGACTACTCTATCATTCGTCGTGCAAGTCTACTTTTTTTTTTTTCGTTTACTTTATAATTTATTAATTTAAACAAGTTGCACGATGAATACTATTTTCGTCATGCAAAATGCATATTTTTTATTTTTTCCATTTCCTTTTTAACTAATGTAAATTTTTTTTTAATCTAATAAAAAACTCAAACCTAATTAAACATTACCAAAATAATTAACAAAACTAATTTACTATCCCTAATGCATATTATAATTAATTTAAATATTAATGGTCATCCATATAACATAAATTTATTGATTAAAGTCAAATATAACGTCCTAAAAATCTTATTTCATAAAAAAAAATAAAAAAAACAATTCAACTTCAATCCTCCTCCTCCGGGGTAGCACCTTGCTTCGCATCCAGCAGCTCATTAAACTTCCATTGCCGAAAATGCTTCTTGAAAAGTTCATCCAGATATTTTCGCTGCTTCTCATCGGTTTCATCAACATCCCAATGAACCTATATTAATGCCAATAACAATATATTAGTAATTCAAAAAATACTACTTTTTAACAAAAATAATTATACATTATCAAACCTAAGTTCGGCGTATGCATCAGCCCTACTCTTGTCTTCAAAGTAAGTCACTTGCTTAGCTGGTACCTCTCTATTCACAATACACCTTTCCTTTTGCAAGAGCCTTCTCCCGAATTAGACATTGCCTTTGAAAATTAGGGTTTTGAAATGTGTTTATATAGCACTTGGAACACTTAGCCCAACGAAGAACTTCGTCGCGTGAACTTCTTTGTTCGTCATGCAAAACGCGTTATAAATGCGCACTAAATGGGAGCATTCAAAGGCATCTGATTGTTTCAGTGAAGTGTTGCGCGACAAATATGTGGAAATTTTTGTCGTGCAAACATTTGGTGGCAAATTTTTTTTCTCGCGTTTTCTTGCGCGACGACCACAAGTGCTTGTTGCGCAAAGTATTTTTCATCCTATAAATTTTTTTTTTTCCTTTCCTGCCATTTTTTAGCCAAAATTTTTTTTTTGTCACGCATGAGCCTCTTAGGCAACCAAATATGTTTCTTCACGCAAAATCTCGTTGCGCAAACCCTTTTTTTTACTACTGGCTGCTCTGACCAACTAACCTAATAGGGGTGAGAAAGATGTTCATGATTTTTTTCATCAGATTTTTGGGGAAAGGTCTAGTTGGGTTAGATTCCCTTCTCCCTCTTGTTGCTAGGCAACTTAACCCTCAACATAGTTGAGTAACATAAGAGATAAAATATTTTCTCATATTGTTTTTTAATTTATTATACTCAAATCTCATTTATAAATTAATATTTATCGATATGGCGAGGTCTTGTAAATATTGTCCCGCGGTGTGCGATGGAGGAAGTGCCTCTGTTGTTTCATGGCGTAACAACATTGCTTATGAAATTTATGCAAGTATTGTAAAAAGGTTGGTTCGATGAGATTAAGATGATCTGAAACATTGTTAGCAATCGCTGTTAGCTGAATTTGCAATCCCTGAATGCGACTATTGTAGTTGGTCTTCTTTTTAGTTTTATTGTTGTAAATTTGAGATGTTATTTACAGTTTCCTGCCAAGATGTTTTACATCACCCTCGTCAGAGAGTTTTCAAAGTTAAATTTGAATGACATTATTGCTAGTTTATTGTGAGGCTTAGCCCATTCTCCCACCAACTTGGTGTAATAATATCGTTTGTTCAAAAAAATTATACCAGTGAAATTAATCTTTTGATTTTACCTGGTTAAAGAATTCAAATAAAACCATTATCTGTTTTACTCATCGAATCCGTCAAACAATTTGATGATGATAAAGGTTAGACAAAACCATTCCAATTTTTAAAATGATTTATTAATTAATGGTTGCTCAAGATATTCTAAAGACACAATCTAATAACATAACGTAAAATAAGAAAAGATTAAAAGTTCATAAAAATAGATAGATTCTGAAATACATTCCACGAAACTGATCAGCTCTATTATTTAAATCCAAATTAATCTCTCTCTAAACATTTTTCATTCAAGAACAAGCAACTTGGGAAGAGAGTGGCTTGAAAGGAAACTTAGTTGTCGAAGCATAGGCAAAATTGAAAATTTTATTTCCATAGATTGGTTGACCATTATTGACCAAACACTCGCCACCAGATTTTGACAAAATTGAAGGATCAATGGGTTCTGCAGACTGAAATCCATCGCAACTGAGCTTCACATCCCGTTGAGAACATACACAGTCATTAGTGATTGTTACATCCCACTTGACATTGCTAATCTTTGCTTGTGCAATTTTAAGATTGTCTAACGTGCAGGGTTGGCAATTTCCTGCAATAAGCGAATATGCAAAGTTGGTAAACTACCATATTGACAGTAAAATACTATACACTAATTCTTCTAAACTGCGGAGGAGGGATTTGAACTCGTAACATATAGTGAGTTGAAGAGAGAAACTCAAAAAAAGAATGTCATGGAAAATTATATAAATTGTTACTGCCACCAAGTATTTCATATAAAAAGTAAAAACTAATATGCAAATACATAAACTAAAAATTAACTAGATCATTCGTTAAGCAAGACTACAAGGAATAATAACATTGGATAAAAAAGGAGGGTAAAACTTTACCTCCTACAATGAGACTGCAAACGAAAACCAACAGAGAAAAGTTCACGAATCTAGATGCCATTGGATTGGAGACAAAAACCAGAATTTTGTTTTGCTCTTGGCTGCCCTTGTTATTTGATGAAAAAGTTAGAGAAATCTAACCCAATTTATAAGGGATTCTAGGGAAACAAAAAACGTAAAGATATGAATGCATTAATACTTGAAATCTTTTGTGATAAAAGAATATTTAAAATATTTGAGCGAAAAGGTAAATGTAGGAGGGCGTATGTAATTGAGATTTTGAAGGAATTTAAGATTTATAAACTATAAATTTTGGTGGAGTTTAATTGATTTGTAGAGTTTTCATGTAAAATTTTGATTCAATTCTCTTAAAATATCAAAATTTCTCAAATTCATCAACTTTTCAAAATCCTTTAAAATAAATTCCTAATTGAATACACATTAAATGTTATAAACATTTTAAAATTCTAATTAAATACACCCGATTTCTAATGATTATCATAAATCACCTTAAAATCCTGATGGGATACATGTTGAATATTAGATAATCACTTAAAATCCTAATTGAATACCATTCATTAAAAAAATTAAAATCTCTTAAAATCTCAATTAAATTGGCAATAGAGAAAAAAGAACTTGCCAATCCACTCAACGGAAGGATAAAGTCAAGGCTCCACATTAAAATAATAATTAAGTGAGTTTGAATATGGAATTTATTTATGTAAAAGGAAATTGAAGGAATGCATGAATTTAAAAGATTATTTGCACTTTAAAAATTTTAATCAACCGTATTACTTTGTATAGTCTTTTTCGAATACGCTGTATTCAAGTAGCCAAGGTACTCACTCCTAGGGGTGGAAAAAAAATACCGAAAATACCAAACCGAAAATTCTGAAAATTTCGGTACCCAATACCAAATCGATCCTGAACTTTCGGTATGGGAATCGGGCTCACATTTCCATTTTTTCGGTAATCCCGAACCGAACCGAAACAAAAAAAATATATTATTTAATTTTAAATATATATATTTGGAATTGTAACATCCGTCAGATTTAGCTAAGATTTAATCTCAACCGTTGAATACAAGGTTCAAACCCTTAGAGAACTTAGTCACCCTCTCTCTCCGCCTCTTGAGTCTCAACTCAACCACACCTCACCTTAGACACCACCCTCCTCGCCGATTTCTCTCTCCGTCTTCGAATCCGGCCACACCCACATCACACAAGTGACTCACCTCTCTGATCTCTCTCTCAAATCAGGTAAATTTTGGAATTAATTTAGGGTTTGAAATTTAGTTTAAGGTTTGAATTCTAAATTACGGTTTGTGAAATTTAGCACTTGGAATTGATATGGAGTTTTATTTACATTGTGTCTTGTTTCTTTGTGGTTAGGCTCTCCACAATTAGGCATATGGAGACTCTTCATTCCAGGATTGTAAGCGAGCATCTGAAGCAGCTTTGACCATAATTATCAAGAATTTGCAGGTTTATCCTTTTTTCTTTATCTTTCTTTCCATTTTATAATACGGTGAGACTGGTTTTTCTCTCTACCCATACCTAACAAGAAACAAGTAGATGTCTTATCCTTACTTCCCTTGCAACGTTTCTCTGGGGGGTTATTGTTAAGTTTCTACAGTCGAGGTAGTACTTTTTAGTTGGATGGTGTCATAGTTATTAGTTTATATGTTTAGGGGCATATAATATATAACTCCAATAGAAGAGCCAAGGTGGGAGCAATGGGATTCCTTGACCCAAAAACCTTGTGTCAACAGTCCCAAACAAGAAGAAAAAGAAGGAGCTGCTGCTCCATTTTGATATGCACCGACTCATAAATCACCTTAACTTGACCTGCAAATTGCAGTAATAGTAGACGGGTAATGGAGCAGAAAGAGATAGTGGAGAGAAAGAAAGAGATTTTTTAATATTTCTTTTGAATATGTCCGTCTTCCTTTAGCCCCATAATTGATTACATATATTCTTTTCCAAAACACAAGAAGCTAGCTGGCCTAACTAATCAAAAATACTTATTTAATAACTAAGCTTGTGATTAAGATAATCATAACTATAACATATTTGTTAGCCATCACTCCATCAGCGCCCCTTCTCCCCCTGCTAAGGGCTGGTTTGGTATTGCTGTGCTTTGAAAAAAAGCTGCTTCTGCTGTGCTGTGAGAATAAGCAGCTGTGAAATAAAGCAGCAGAGTGTTTGGTAAACTTTTTTGTAAAAGTGCTTTTGAAAAAAAAAAAGCAGTATTAGAGTGTTTGGTAAACTTTTATGTAAAACAGATGTGAAAAAAAGCCAGTTTTTCAAAGCTAGTTTTTCAAAGCTAGGTTTTGTAGCTTCTTGTTTTTGGCTTTTTTTCATCCAAAACTGTGAAAAAAAGCTGAAGCTGAGTGTTTACCAAACACAAAAACAGCTCCCAGCTTTTTTTGATAGCAACTTTTTTCAGAATTACCTCAGTACCAAACCAGGTCTAAATCTTCCCACCATTGTGAATATATCGCCTGGCAGCCTTCAGATCGTCAGACCCGTGTTTTCGGCCTGCCCTGTCTAGGGCGTCAAATCAGACAGCACTTTGTCATCATCGTGTGGGGATTTGGATTCTTTGGATACCTAGATGGGTCCCAGCGTGGCTTCGTAGCCTTTGGCGAAGTACCTGGCACTAACAAGTTTACGATTACAATTGGAGGAGTTGAACTTGGTTCCAAATTCGCACGTGCCATTCCAAGAGGTGGGCATGGGTCCAAATCCAGTGTCATCGAAGCTCTTGCTCTCGGGCCAGACGCTGGTGTCCAGTACTCCGATGATGATGTCACTGGCCGAGGGTAAATTTCTGACCCTATCGTTGTAAATTTTTTGCTCCACCACTGTATAACTCCATTTGCTTTAATACATGGATAGGCGTTATGCAGTTTTTGGTAGAAGTATTAGCATCAATATTGGTAAAGAATTATGTTGTATGTTAGGATTGTGCATATATCTCGGACAAAAGATTAGTTTTAAGATGTAACAATCATGTACTCCCGTGTAATCTCTTTTCACGAAGGCCACTGCTTGAAACGTGTGGGAAACATTCCCTTGGATGAATACAATGTTTCAGTAATATGATGCATGTGTTGTCTTAAAATAAGCTATTTGATATCTTGGGATTTCTCCAAGTTATGTGAGTGAGATGTTCATGCTCATGAGTAAGCTGTATCCTATTAGATGAAGTAAAATTTATGAATCAAGGCATGTCATTTTTCACTAGCTATCAAGCTATTTCTTAATAGCCATTTATTGTGTATCTGTGTCGTATTACTGTACTTTCTTAAGCATACTTTGACAGAAGAGTGGACATTCACCATCTTTTGTGTTTTTAGTAATTTAGGAGAGTTGAAAACTTAGAATTAGCAAATTTAGGTTTTGCAGATTGCTGAAAGAAGGAAATTGGTATCTTCTATACAGAGTAGTGATATTAGCCAAGAAGAAGAGGAAGTTTCTTTTGAACAAGGGAATGAATCATTTTCGAATGTGGAAAGTTCTTCAAGTAGTGTTGATAATAGTGTTGACCAAATTGGCAGTATTGTTTCGAGCAGCTATGAGCATTCAACTGAAGAAAGGGGCTTTGAGGCTGTGCCTTCTGCTCTTAATGGAGGGCTTGATGAAATAGAAAAGGATCATGGATATGCTTTGCCGTTTAATAAGTCTCCCAGTGAACTAGAGTCCAGTAAGCATGTAAGTAAGGATAGTTTCAACACAAAGTGGTCTGATGGTTTGCCATCTTTTCTTACTAACCCTGAGTCGTCTATGCTAAAAGATGAGGAGCTTATTGATCTGAAAGAACCAAGTGTAGAGGAGGTCAACGATGGGGCAACTGGTTTTACGAGTAAGGACGTAAAGCCCCCTCTTTTGGATGGCCCTAATGTCATTAATATCATATTAATAGTTGGAAAATGTGCTCCATGGTCGAAAACAGGTAATGTTTCGTAAGCCCAGAATGTACGAAGGCAATGTCCTCCAGCATGCAAGTTTAACAGGCCTCCCATTTGATTTACAATTTTATGGCTGCTAAACCTAGAACAGAAAGGTATATGAGTCATCTACTTGTTTCTTCCAATAGCCCAAAATCCCAAATTATTTCGGGATTCCCAATTTGTCCCGAAATCCCGAAACTATTTCGGGATTCCCAAAAATTTGGTTTGGAATCGGTCTTGAAATTGGAATTCCAGAAAACTTCGGTTTGGGAATCGGGACAAGGGTTTCAGTTCGGTATCTCATACCGAACCAGCCCTCCTCATGTTCGACCTAGCCTCGAACCTTAGAACTTGAATTAGGGATGTTCCTTGAATCCCAAGCCTTGGATCTCAAGTATAGATCTTGGACTCGAGACTGAAACCCAGGACTTCGATACCGAAGTGATCCAAATCCAAGTCCTAAATCCATCTTTTGAGCCATAAACCCCAAACCCTAGCGTTAGAGATTGAGTCATACTTTTTTTTTTAATAAACGATATTATCTATATTAAAGAGGTGGGGAGTGGGCTAAGCCTCACAATAGGCTAGCAATAATGTGGTTCAAATTCGTCTTTGGTGAGAATCGAACTTGAAACCTCACACTTACAAGTAGGCCTGACAATTTCTAATACAACCTGTTAATCTGACACGAAATTAACAGGTCATCGAGTTAACATGATAACGAATCGAGTCATTATTGGGTAATTCGATAAGCACCTATTTATATAATAGGTTGGTCCATGTATACATGTGGGTACCCTGATACACTATAAGCAAAATATTAATTTAATAATTTTATACCCCTAAAAAACTATAACAATTATATATATATATATATAATATTATAAGGAAAACTAATAAAAATTCCTCAAAAACTTTAGTTTTTAATGAAAATGACAAAACAAAGGTGTAAGTGAATAGTACCAGGAGTGACTTTTCAAGGTAAAAAAGTTCTTAACGTTGAAAGTGAACAGTATCGGGAGTGTTTCATTTAGATTTCCTATTATATACTATAATAATTATATATATATATATATATATATATATATATTAAATTAAATTAAATTTAGAAAATTTAGAAAATGAGATAATATATTTTTATAGGTACAGTACTATTGTTTTCCTCCCACGCTCGACTGCTAAACTCGCCAGATAGCACCAGACGCAGTTGTAGACGCGGGTCCCAGCATGCACATGGCCTCTTATTTTGGATTTTATTTTTTAAAATTATAAGTCAATTGTTAGAATTTGAACTTGGCTTAGATTTAATGTTTGTTATCCTTCTCTCTTGCTCATTCTCTTCCTCCCTTCCTCCATAGCCTCTATGTGCTATTTGCATGTTGAAATAGGGTTTTGAAAAATGGGTTTTAGCCAATGCTTCCCCCTCGATCCTTTTGGAATTTTGACAAGGAAGAGAAGAAGAAATATCTTAACAATTTGGTAAAGGGAGCTCTTGGCCATCCCTCAAACCTTCTGTTTGTATTTTCACATTGGAGAAAGACAATGTTCTCTCTCAAACACTTCCAGCATGATACTATCCCTTTGGGGGTAGTAGATTAAATCCCCTCCCCTCACTAAAATCTCCTCCAACCTTCCTAAGTCCACCGGGCTATGGGAAAGCCCAGTTAGTCCCCCATACCAGAACTGCTTAGCCTAGCCTCTAAGTTATGTGATGTCACGCTGACGTCAATTTATATTAAATTATAAAAAAATCAATAGAAATTAATTAAAATACAAAAAAATTAATTAAAAATACAAAAAATTATTATTTTTTCTCTATAAATACTTGACCATGTTCTTCCACCTTACATCACATTTCAATATTTTCAAATACTTTCAACTAATCTTCATGATTATCCTCATTTAAAATAAAATGATATTTTAATATTTTATAAAAATTAATATTTTAATACGAATTTCTTGGTGTTAGGAAGGCTAGTGAGGTCGTACTAGTATGTGAGAGTGAATATCCACCAAGTAAATATGAGAGCTAAATTTTACCAATTAGACCTGACAATTTTTTACACGACCCGTTAAAACGACACAAAATAATAGGTTGCGGGTCAACACGATAACTAATTGGGTCCTTAACAAGCTACTAAGGTGAAACGCGGGTAACCTGTTTCGACACGTTAAAAAAAAAGTTATTTTGATGATTTTAATTTTCTAAACTACTAAAAAAACTTACTATAAAATACAATAGCTATAGTGTATATGTATATATTGTATATTAAATATGTATTATTGTATTATTATTCTATATAAATTTTAAAAAATGACTTATTTATTTATTTTTATTGTATATTATAGGCAAACAGTGAGATTAAAAAATTATAAAACACATTAAAAAAAGTATCAAGTAATTTAAAAATACCAAACACATTAAAAACAAGTATAATAATTAATTTGCAAGTGTGAAAAATGTGAAAAATATGCAAAGACTCGTGATCGCATCATTTACGCTATGAGTATGGGTACATTGCCGTTTGAATTTTTAAAACCATACAAACCCTCATTAGTAGTATTTTTAAGGAAGTTTAAAATAAATAATCATTAATGATAAAAATGTGAAAGCATATATAAACGTGCAAAGTTCATCAACCTTAAAACGCAACTCCCTTCATTTTGCATATCCTTGAACATTTGCTATTTTATAGCAATGTACTAATGATTTTTCATTAGTCTCTTATTTTGGAGTATGTAATACTTGATAATTTTAACGGGTCATATTACTTGATAATTTTAACGGGTTCATTTCAGATCGGATCATATTACCCATTTACTTTAACGGATGTTACATTACATTGTCCGTGAAAATATCAAGTATGACATGAAAACAACACGAACACGAACAACATGACACGAATGCCAGAAACCGAGGCGAATTAAAACAATATGAGTTCAAAACTAAGACTGAAATCGAACAAACTAATTAATACTATTATCACAAGGAGAAAAAGACACAAATTCACTCCAGATATCGATAACCCTGGTCTTGATCTTCTGTTGCCTTCACCACGAGAAACCCTTGGCTGCCTCGTACAAATTACAGGGTCACCATCAAGAAAACAAAGGCTCCCCACTACAAAAGTAGCTTCTCCATTGTGAGGGGGCATACCACGTGTTTCTGTATATTCGTCGATCTCTTCCTCTAAATCAAACAAACGAAGGCCAGGGTGCGACTCACTTTGAACGAGAACCATTTCACCATTTTTTGAAAACACCAAAGGTTTGTAACGATTGCAAAGATGAGAATACTTGAATAAAGCAAGGTCCAAGATTCTCTAGCTCCATATTCCTTCATAATCCAAATACCGAATTCGCTGTTGTTATAGTTACTAATACAAACACAGTGATAGCCTCCCAAGACCTCCAGCTCAATCCTGACATCCAAAATGCCGTTGACCGGGCAGTAAAACTCACCATATTTCTCAGTGGCAAGATCAAGAGTTAAAATTATGCTCATATTGTTATCAGACATCACCCAATTTAGAGCACCGTTTGAAAATTGGATTTTCGAAACAAGTTCAAGGCCTTTGGAAGGCATGCTTTGGATCTTCTTCCACAAGTTGGATTTTAGGCTGTAAACATGCACTTCATAACTCAAAGTAACCCAATAGGGCCAAGAACCAGGCCATTACAGGATCCCAATATCGATATTTCACCCCAGCCACGACGTTCAACCAACGATTGCCAAATTTCTACAGCTGTGCTGAACGAATCGTCGTCGGAAAGAGCCAACAAAAAGAAATCCTTGGGATAAATGGTACCCCGTAGACTAAATAAAATGGTGCGAGCGGAGTTGGTGCTGATGGAGCGTTGAAGATGCCTTTTGGTGAAGCGTCCATCGGGGATGCAAGCATTCCAAGCTTTGGAAACACACATGCATCGGATCAAATCCTTGGGCGGGAGAAGTATTCGAAGAGTAGCTCCGGTGGGAAGTGGTCTGACATGCTTAGGTTGATACATGAAAGTTTGAGTCTAGGGTTTTGGGATTTAGAATTATTGATTTATGTTATCGTTCCACTTAGAGTTATATTTACGTTAAGCAAGGATTACTTAAAGTTCAGCTTCCACAATGACTCTTGTGAGTTCCCTCCCTGTAACCCTAATGTGTCGATTGGTCTTTGAGTTATTATTCAAGTGAAAATATTAAAGAAGACTAGGGAGGAAAGATGTCTTCTTAATTTCTAATTGTGGTGGAAAAGTATTGGTCTTTGAGTTATTATTCAAGTGAAAATATTAAAGAAGACTAGGGAGGAAAGATGTCTTCTTAATTTCTAACTGTGGTGGAAAAGTAAAACCCACTAATTGCAATTATTTATCTGACGTTGAAGCTTCCCTTTACATCCTGGGAGCTTGCTCTTTTACTTTTGGCCAATATTTTACACGAAGGTTCAGAAAAATATTGAAAACGAAATAAGATTGTATGTGATTCAACTAGAAGATCATTTTTACAACAAATTACAAAAACAAGAAATTTGGATAAACGCCTGAGTTAGAGTTATGTTAGAAGGTTGTAGGGACTTAAAGATGATTCAGTGTCGTGGCATTTTGTATGTTTGAGGTTTCAAACTTGCAGACAATTTCCTTTGCATATACCATTAAGCTCCTAAATTTGTTAGCTTGGTGCATATATTGTCACACATGATACATCAATTATCATGCTACACAGCCAAAGAGATCATTCTCTTCTTTCACAAATTCTTGCTTCCCAAGGAACCTGTGACTTAAGCTATAGTTCTGATATACAACAAACCATGTTCAAATTCAGTGTACCTAACATTATTCAAAAATCACATGTCCGTTGATAAATGTTAAAATTTGTTTGTTCTTCTTTCTTCTTAATGTTATTTGTGTTTGTCTTTTCTTGAAGAGTAATGTGACAATCTTAACAATAAGCATGGAACAAGTTCATGAGATAGTAAAAAAATATGACAAGAAAGACAAAATTCTTGTATTGATGTGGTCCCAGAATCTACTCTGTATATTTTCTTTCCAGGACACTTCATTGGTGAAATGACCCTTGTACCCTCTCTCTCTCTCTCTCTTTCACACTGGAACAACAGTGATATTACAATTGTATCACAACCAATCAAACATATACTTTTCTGTAAAAACTTGGACCACAAGAAATCAACATATCATGTACAATTTGGTATTAGAACAAATAGCATCATCACCAGAGGCTTGAGTCCCAGCGTGGGACTACTCAGTAGGACAATCAGCAAGCATTTAGAAGAGTCCCGGCTCAGGACTACACGACAGCGTACTTTTGCAAGCCATTTAGCCACTACCAGTTCATCCGTTGACTTGAAGCGCCATCTTCTAACCGATGAGCAGAGCATGCGCCGATGGTTAACCTTTCTTTCCGTGAGGTTTCTTGACAGTCTTGAGTTTTGTGGGAGCAAGGAAATCATCGTCCTCTAGGTCACTGAAAGATATGTCTTCTTCATTGATCGCGTAAATAGCCGTTCCACTATACCCATCTAATTCAGAATCTTCCTCTGGCCAGTCATCATCATCATCATCTTCGTAGATATTATCTAGCATCTTCGAGGATGGACCAACTGTTAGATTCTTGTCCTCGCTCTTAATGATGGGCTTTTCTTCAATAACAGACTTGTCAATAAATGGGACTTCATCACTCTCAACTGGGTGCTTCTCAGTCTCATAAGCCGTGGGGGACATCCTTGATTCATAAGGATACGTCCTTAGCATCTTGTCCTCGTAATAAACACTACATGATGAGACCAGAGCACAATCTTCATCTAGTATATTGGAACTGTCTTTTATAAAAGAAGTGTTTCTTCCAAATTGACCATGTTCTAATGCAGTCTGACAATGTAGCTCCTGCATCCACTTTGCTCTGGCTTCCATTACCTGCGACCAATATGTTATACTACATTAAATTTCAGAAACGTAACAGGTTTGGCATGAACTTAGGCTCAATCACAAAGTATAAATAATGTTTTAATCTAAGAATTTCTGGAACCATGTAGAATTCCGAAATCCTAACTTTATTCCCAACCGGGAAGATCACCTGCAACCTAAATAGAAAATTGAAGTTGAACGCCTAGAACTACCAAAATCCATGCCGTGATAATCCATCCCATGGAGGAGTTCAAGAAACTACTAGCATCCAACAACAACAAGAACTTGTGATATACAATCAAGCTGATCCTGGATAAGAAAAAAGAAATGGAAGGCCACAATCTAGAATTGACATGAAGCAACATTTCCCACTTTATGATGCTTTAAGTATGGTTTAAGTTGGAAGCAGAAACAAATTTAATCAATTGACTGACGGACACTAAAAGTAATTATACGAAGCTTACTTGGGGTGTAGATAAGACTTCGGCATCCTGCTTATTGAGCCTCGAATGCAGAAGAACAAAATAGACTTTCCAGAAGTAACTCTTGCTCATATGGCACGGACACAGTTCAAATCTCAAAGCAGCAAATCTTGGCGCAAGATGTTCAATCACCATAGCATGCTCTTGCTGGGCATCAGACAAGTCAAAATCTAAAATAAGAAACGCGTATCAATTAGGCACCAATCCCAAAACTGCGGAACTGGAAAAAGCAACAAGTTTGTTCAAAAAAATCGGAAAGACAGACAAAAAACTACTATCAACTAGTTTTTCTGTGCAACGTAATCTTAACTCCCGTTCCAACAATTTTACAATGCAATATTTCAAATTTCCCCAACTAATATCAACTGCATTGTGCATAACATCCATCACCGCAATGAGACAAGCTATGAATCCTAAGCCACTCAACTGCCACAACCTTATGCATTGTCCTAACAAACAATAGGGCAAATTCTATGTTCCTAACATATGAATCTCCAATAGCAAAACAACGAAATTCGAAGATTAACCCAACAATTTGAAGGAGAATAATGCAATGTACATTTCAGCCGCACCAAAGTTTCCAAATTTCTAAGATTCACCAACGAAAACTTAGGAATACAGTGAAAAATACATACGGTATAAAATTTCGTATACATACCGCCCAAATCCTCCTCCTCGTCGAGAGGAAAGTCCAGCCACGTCTCCGGATGCATCGCGATGTTCCTGGCGAACGCCAATACCTCCTCCGTGACCCCAACGGCGCAATCCCCATCCAATTCCTCCTCTTTCTCTTCACCTTCATCAAAATCCATCGCCGATTGATCGGGCGGCTCGGATCGATCCATGTCAGGAGGATCCGATCGATTACTGGACGGCAATGAAGGGTACGGAGGTGGCGGAGGGGGAGGCGGCGGAGCGAGGAACGACGCGACGCCCCAGAATTGGCGGGTCAGCGATTGCTTGAATTCGTCCAAATCTTCCCTCACGCCTCGGGTTTGGTCGTCCTCGTCTTCGTTATCCTCATCTGAAGATTCAATTTCGCTTCTTCTTCGAACGACGTCGTTGTCAGCGCTGGGTGGGGTTGGTGATCCATTGTCGTTGTCGTGGGGTACGGCGTCGCCGTCGTCGTTGAGACGTAGAGAGTCACCGAGGGAGCGAGCAAGCCATGACATTTTTTTTTTTTTTTTGGAGTTAAAAAAAAAAAAGTGACGGATTTAAAAAATAAAAAAATAAAAGAACTGGGACGTTTGAAAAGGGTACGGGAAAGTCCGGGGGAGGGATCGACTGGTTTTTGAACTACCGGTATCGGTGTTCATGGAGCTTATGGGATAGCGACACGTGTTCATTTTTCCCGGGTAAAACAACCGAAATATTTTATCCGGCCCGGAAATGATTTCTCCAATCATATGGATCTCGAAAGCTTGAAGCCCATATTTTAATGGATTTTGGGCTTAATGTCACATGGACAAAAAAAAATTGAATTTATCCAACCGCTTTTTTTTTTTTTTGTCGATGAATTGATCCAACTTAAAAATTAAAAAAGGATCCGCCATTTATTATTAAGGTCTGGTGGTATTTCTTTTCATTTGTAAGTGAGAGATTTTAGGTTCAATTTTTGGTAAAGGCGAATTTGAACGACAATATTACTAATTCATTGTAAGGCTTAACCCACTCCCCCACTCTTTTAATGTAGATAATATCTTTTGTTCAACAATAAAAAAACCAAATACAACCTAAGTTCCGTCTTTAATTAGAAAAATTTTTTGTGTGTAACCAGAACATCATGAGGGATTCCGATGTTATAAGTCACGCAAATTATAACGCGTTACCATGAGAAACTACTTCTCTATTAGATTGAATTTTATGATTTTTTTCAAAAGCATATAATTGAGTATTGCATAGGCATAGTTTATGCTGTATAAAACATAAATAACAGGTAATGGATGGGTTAGTGTGCTTGACAGAAGAATAAAAAACAAGTTGAAGGCATTGATGAGTTGCATTGAGTAACAATTTTCTTTTCTTTTTTTTTTTTCTGAAAAAAATAAAATAAAATGAGAAAAATAAGTTCCAGCAGTACAGCACGAGAGGTCAAGTCACGAAAATGTTACAAGCTTCGTTCCGAGTAAAAGTTACACAAAATATAGGCGCCGGGGGAGTGTTACGAGATAAGAGTAGTGATTGATTTGGTGGGTTTTCGGTTAAGTTGGGCAAATGGCCTTTCGGTTAATGCTGAAATTTGTGGGGCTTTATTTTGGTCTACAGCTTGCAGCAAACAAAAGTCTTTTAAGCCATGTGGGAGATGGATTCAATTATAGTGGTTAATTTAATTAACGCTAGTATATGGTCACACATAAAGTGTGTGTGGGGGATTTTTTTTTTTTTTTAAATTAGAAATATGTTAGGATTACATGTAGATGAGACTTTGAAGAAAAAAAAACAGCAAAATTTGGTTATGTGAAATTACATTTATGCCCATATTTCTTATTCATGTTCTGTTTTAATTAGATGGTTAAACTTGTAATTTCATAGGGTTTTGGTTGACAATAAGTATTTTATTAATTAGTAAAGATTAGCATTTGCCTACACATTTTGTGTGTATGAACACATTTTTTAGAAAATGAGAAGGAGAGGGAGAGAGAGAGAGAGAATGTAGGGGAGTGGAAGGTTTTTGTTTTTGTTTTTTTTTTTTAATTTTAATATTGGATGTATTTTAACATTACATGTAGGTAAGACTTTAATAAAAAAAACAGTAAAATTTGGATATGTGAAATTACATTATTGCCCATCATTTTTTTTGTGTGATAGAAGACTAAGTAGTCTTTTCACCCTCTTTTGATTGACAAAGAGGGTTTCATTAATTAATAGATATTATAACTAATGTCAGCTTCCATTCTCTTACTAAGATCATTGATCAATGCATACAATTTATGGTACGCATAACAGATTGTGAGTTTGTTCATGTTTACTAGTAGAAGAATGTTGTGGCAAACAGACTTGCCAATTGGAGTTATAATATGAATTTTAGGTACCATTATTTTGAGAATTCACTTGAATGAATTGGAACTCATTTATTTGGTGATATGATCAGTCTCTAGGAGTTGAACTATTTTTAATAATTTATTGAGTTAGTTTTGGGGTGATCGACCCCCTTATGTTGCGGGGGAAAAAAAAAAGGTTTTGAATTCGACTCTCATGTATAACGAATTTGATACTAAAATAATATGACCGATTTATTGTATGACTGAGTCCAAATATCTCACTCCTTAATTAGTATAAATCTATCGTTGTATACAAAAATCACTTTTAATTATTTTCGTTATTTCGAGTGTTCGTATTTTCCGCTTGCATTATTGCATTATTGATAAATATATTCCGATTCAAAGATGCTAGATGTTGCATATGTCACAAAAGAAGTTTTGGATTGTCATCGTCGTGGTCTCTCCTTTTTCAAGTAGACAAGGTTTCAACGCTCTTTTTATCCACTCCAATATTTGTGCAAATTTATTTCGATTGCCAAAGGGCCCAAAAGCAACAAGTGTCCATGTGCACCCATTCGTGACAACAAAAGCGACATGTGAGGGGCCCTTCAACGTCTAAGTTTCAACAAAGTTAACTCTTGCGAAGCCAACAAAATAAAGTTTCAAAGCAACTAATACCCCATTCGAATTCCGTTTGAGATTGTTTTTGAAAAGACTAAAAGCGTTGTTTTACAACTAAAGTGGATTCTGAGTGTTTTTGATTAATAAAAAATAAAAAATTAGAAGTGTTTTTAGGTGCTAAATGTTTCTTCGAGAAACACTTTCAAGTACTTTTTCAAGGAAATATTTGAGTTTCGAATAAAAATTTAAATGTGTTTATAATCAATTCACTTTAGCATAAACTCTTATGAGCAGAAGTGTTTCATATACAGAGAATCACAAATGAACCCTTAAACAACACTTTGAAAAACATGTAATGAATTTATTATATGATAAATATTTTAGTATGTCAATTACAGTTTCATTTGTTTTAAAAAATTTCAAATTTTATCATTCAAAATTTCATTTCGTAGTTAGAAAATACTTTAAGTGTCGTTTTGAGTTCGGAACACTCCTTGGTAAAATCTTTTAAACACATGTATTCCTCCATGGGCGATTGGGGTGCGGACATACGAGTCTTTGATTTATTACACTATCAATAATTCGGTTCATTTTGCCTTGCTCTAGCCTTTTTGTGGGGTTATTGATTTTTAAAGTGTGAGAAATTTCCACGAACCTACACTATATATATTTTTTACAGCAGTGCAAGAAACTTCAGCTATGAAAAAAATACTGAAACTTTGGAAATCCAAAAAAATCATAACCCTATCTGAAGATTGTGGACCATAAAATGGATGATCTTAGCCATTGGGACCCTGCAGGCTGCCCTGCAAATATCATCTTAAGGGGATGATCAATGATTATTGATACGACTTGGCATTAATATTTGCCTCATTTTTCTCTGATATTTCTTAATATATATTATTCGCTGAATTCCATTTACATTTTATTTATTTTTTATTACTATGTTGATTGATGATGAATGATGAGTAAGAGAATGATTTGGCGAGATTAGCTTTTGGCAATAGTTCATGACACTTATTCTCCTTTCAAAAGGATAAGGACCATTACACTTAGAAACCTCCCGCCTGTCCTTTCTCCACCATTTTCATTGATAATAAATGAAAGTAAACTAAAAAGATACCGGAGAAGACTAGGTCAAGACCTGAAAAAATAAAAACGGTAATAATAACAAAATGATATGTCACAAACATGAGCAGAAACTACAGAGTAAAACAAGGATAAGCAATTAAAAGATCAGTGAATTTTTACCCCTTGTCGTTTTGAACTTTATCATTCGCGTATGAATCAAGAAACCCCTGCGTTTCTTCTGTAGCAGCTTTTCACACAAAGTAAAACAAGCAAAACCCAAAATCCAGCCCTCCCCTCTCACCCATCTCTCTCACCCAGTCAGCTCTCAAGTTATCCAAGGTGAAAGAATATTCTTAGCTGTCCCTCTTGTGGCTAAAACTTCGATAGGGCAACCTGATCATTTGAATGGTTAAATGCTCTCATAAGAAAAAGTTTCTCTCTGTATTTGGGTACCATCCGCCCTCGTGTAGGTACTACTTTGAAATTTCGAATGTTGCCTTTGAATTTCGGTATTATCCGGCCTTGTATGGGTACTACTTCCCAAAGCACGCAGTCTCAACCTAGTAAGAGTGGCTTGATCAAATTCAAGATGCTCTACTAAAAATTTTCTACTTCTATAAGCCCGTTTGGCAGATTGAATGAGATTTACGATTGGATTAGCAGAAACTTGTAAGATATGACTTATAAATCATGTATAAAGAAAGGGGTGTGATATCCACACATCCCATTTTACTTTTCACACACCTTTTTAATTTTTGGCCATTGGATCGGATAAATTGAAGAAGATCAACATACATAAATTATCAAAGAATGTGTGAGAAGTAAAATGGGGTGTGTGAATAGCACACCCCTAAAGATATCACACACCCCTAAAGATAAGTTAGATAATCCACTCTATTGTGCATGCATAACTCATCATGTCCATTTTAATTGGTTACAACATATCCCACCTAGCCGACCAAACGGGTCTAACTCTCGTTTTGCTCAACTACTGAGATCACAAGTCAGTGAAGGAGGAGATTATTAGGTATTCGCAATTGTATATCTCTTTGTGTTTATCTCTTTCGTTGCAGGATTTAGAAATAAGCTACTCATCAACTTAAGACCAATACAGTGCCAAACATAAATAAGTGGAACGTAAGTGAATGGAAATTCAAAAAAAAATACATGATGTGAAAAGTATGTGAATCAATTAGGCATTGCAGCCAAGCAACTTCAACTACAATTACACTAAAGAGCTCATGACACAAGCTTTCACCTTCACTCAACTTCTTTACAGATACATGATATAAAAAATAAAAATAAAAACGGCCCTAAC
Source organism: Pyrus communis (assembly GCF_963583255.1). NCBI lineage: Eukaryota > Viridiplantae > Streptophyta > Magnoliopsida > Rosales > Rosaceae > Pyrus > Pyrus communis. The sequence goes on from NC_084817.1 coordinate 4,685,789, forward strand.
TGGAAATTGAAAAAAAAAAGAAAAGAACAAACAATTTGTCCGTGAGAGACACAAAGATGAACTCCATTTGGATTGAAACTTGCTGAGGCTTATTGGCAAACTCAGCTCAAAATTGCCAGCTTATATAGACAGTGGAATTACAAATTCGAAAACTGCAACGGCGTGCCCCTCCGTTTATAGCTTGTCGGCTTTGTGGTACAACTTAAGGTCATCAAATCTTGGGTTTGACTGGCACCCGAATGGATCAGCGTATCATATTTGCCAGAAAATGGCAATACATTGCCCAAATCGATCCACATTATGATGCTTCTTCTGGTGGCGGAAACAATCGATCCATATCAAAGATGTTATAGTATACACAAGGAAGAAGGGTACCTCAGAAACACCAAATGACCTTTTGTCTTGAACTTTCTTGGATCCCAAACAAGCTCTTCGGTTCCATTTATCCGTTGGGACAGAGAAAAATTGAGAGAATGTATACCAACAAAGTGCCATATTTTCTTCATTGTATTGTTCTAGTAAGCTTACACTTCGAAATGAAATGTGTAGCGGTATAATTTAGACTACACAACTTCAAGAGCTCAGCAGCTCTTTGCTTCAACTCAGGATTGCAACCACTTTGAATCACAAGCAGCAGCTTGGCTGCCAAACCCGCCTCTACCGCAAGAGAAGCGCATTCGTCTGGTGCTAGCTTGCAAACCGCCCACAAGACCGACAATGCGAGCTGAGTGCAGCTCTCTGAAACCTTCATCAGTAGTCTAACTACACTGGGAATTGTCTTGGGACAATCTTTCAAAGCCTGCCTTCCCTCGGGAAGTGTTGACAAAACTTCTAGAACATGAAGGGCTATCTCCAAACACTCGTGATTCAAACCAGGTAAGAGCTCAATCAATTGAGGAACTGCCCCAACGCTGACAACCGAGTTCCTGACTGATTCGTGGGAACAAATTGTCTTGAGCAAACTGAGACCGGGCAAAACCCCATTAGGGTTTCTTTTATCCTTGACCAATCTCAACAATCCAACCACAAGACTCAAGCTTGAGACGTTTTCGGACTCCAAATCCTTGCCCTCCATCAAAACCTCAATCAACTTCGTGCAATTGATCTTCGTCTCAATCGATCCCTCGTTCAACATATCAACCATCAATGAAACCTTTGCAGGTTGCAGCAGACTCGTCCTGGACTCTGAACTGAGCTCCAAATTCACAAGGATCCCAATTGCTTCCGACCCAACGGCATGCGAAGTGAAAGGACCCAACAGAAAGGAGATCAAAGCAACACCCCCATTGTCCACCACCGTGTTCTTAGCTGAAGCGTGAGCTGCCACTACCCTTCTTAGCTCCTTGAGAGCTTGAACTCTGGCTTGGCCCTTAACCTTCTTCAATGTGTCCAAAATCTCAAGAGCCCTCCCCTGCACGTCCTCCGACCGCTTCTTCATCGCCACGTACTTCTGCGAAAACCAGCTGCAAATCAGCTGGTGGAGGGTCATATTTGGCGTGACCGAATCATCCCAAAGCTCCTGCATTGTTGTGGGGCAAGTAAAGTGCCCCAAAGAGAACCATTTGAGAATGTTCGATCTCTCATAGGTCTGACCCGTGCAAAGGGTCACCGGATCCTGCATTGGCTCCAACGAAATCGGGCAGATGAACACTGAAGGAATCTCAATGGACTCCAGCTCCTCAATCATCTTCTTCAGATCCAATTTATCCGCCACAACACCAACACCAACTCCGCCGCCGCAAATTAACCCGCCTCCGCCGCCCAAAATTCCATCTTTCACCGCAGTTTCCAGATCTAGAACTTGCCCACCACTTCCTGCATCAAACTTCATCTCCCCACAACTTCTTTTCCACCCAGAGGGATGGTACACAAACAATTACAAAACCCCTTTTCTCACAAATCAAGAACAAAATCAACCAAAACAACAACTGAGCATTTCAGATTTTAACTTCAACAACCCCAGAACCCAAAAACACCACAAAACAAGGATTCAACTCGAATACCAATCTGTCCTCCCATCAGGAGATTAAGAAGCGTGTGGCAAACCAAAGGCAGAAAATGTAGAGAGAGAAAGTGTGGAAAAGAGAGAGAGGAAGGAAGGTTTTTTTTTTCTCTCCTTTACTCTCTTTGGCTAAACCTTCTCATTAACAATTGCAACCAACAAAGACCATCAAAATCCAACGAGGATCTCTTTTATTTTCTTCCTCCTTCTCTCCCAAACTTTCCTACTTTATCTGATCTCTTTTTTCAATGGTCAAAACTCAAAGGCCCACCTTCCTTCTCCTCCACCACCACTACCAGAAAACCCATCATTTTCTCATCACCAAATCAAGCAAAATCATCAACAAGCAGCAGTAGTAATCCTCCTCCTCCAATACCAAAGCTCTCTCTCTCTCTCTCCTCACTCACTCACTCACTTCCTCTTCAAGCTCAACAAAAAGTTTGAAATCATAAATACACCCCCCAGATCAGGGAAAGAAGCAATAAAAAGGTACACAACTCACTCATACCACTCAACCCAAATGACCCAAATTAAATTCCCAGAAAGAATTGAAATTTACACGAAAAAAAAGCCCAGAAGCATACCATCGACAGCAAGTGAGGAAAAAGATGGAGGCAGAAAAAAAAAGGCAGAAGAAAAAAAAAATAAAGCTATCTCCTTCTGCGCAGTCTCCTTCACTGCTCCTGCTGGTCTTCTTGTGGGGGCAAGTGGCGAAAACCCCCCATAAATTTGTTTATTTTTATTACTTTTTTTAAGGAAATTATGGGTTTGTGTGTGAGGTTGACCGGCTATAGCCGGTGGCGGCAAGTTTAAGTTCACGTCTGGGTGATTGTGCACCACACGTGCAGTCATAGCTTCGGTCACAGAAATATCTGATGATATAATTTTTGTTTAATTTAATTTATTATTTGGTATTATTGATATTCAAAGTAATTATGCAACCGATGCAAGTTAGGATAAAGGCTCCTTTTGACTGGAATATAAAGCGTTTGACTGATAATCTACAAATTCATAATACACCTTTTTATAGCTTTATTTTTTATGCCACGGAAATAAAGAGAAAATTATTAGTTTGTTACAATTTTCCAGTCTTTTTATCTACTAAATACAAAAGAGCATTTGAAGTTTTCTATATAAAAAAATTAAAAAAAAATCAAAAAAAAATATGAAACAGTAGCACTATTTTTTCAAACAAATCATATGAGACCAGATATGTAGCATTATTTTTTATTACACAATACTTGACTATTCAAAGATGAATAGGAATTCTTATTTAAAATTTTTCAAAATTGTTCGTTGTTAATTTATAGAACTTCGTGTTTATAATCAGAATCGTTCATATCACAAATGACCATATAAAGATCGCATATGCAAAAAATCAATTAAAATTAAAGTCGTTTAGTCATTAAACTGTCTACAAAAAATGAACGGTATTGGTAAAAACATTACGAACCGTCTATATATTGGTTACAATAGATTGACTAGACAACCTTAGTTTTAATTTATTTTGTGCAGATATGATCTTTACAGTGTGATTCATAATATGAACAATTTTGATCATAAGCACAAAGCTCTGTGATTAAAATATCAAGAGTTTTGAGTAGGGGTTCCTACTTATCTTTGAGTAGTCAAGTATTGTTCTTTTTTATTTATACAATCTTTTACACATGTTTTGGTGGGGTCCATTTTATAATGTATTTCAACGGTCTGAACTGTCTATCTTTGGAGCATCATTCATAGATTATCTTTACACAAAACTAGACAAATCCAACAAAACACTAGACAAATTCAAAACCATTATTACTTTTATTTGTAGTGAATAAAATGGACGAATACGGTTTATTAAAAAATCATAAACTCTTAATCCACCGATCATATGGTTTCAAATTTATGTGACTTTTAGTAAACATGATCTTTAATTGAAGATCTTAAAAATAAAAAGTTTACATCGTTGAAAAAAAAATAAAAAATGAAAAACCACATGTAAAAACTAACAATGCGAATCCGCCCCGTCATATTATTAGAGCAATTCCACCCCTAAAGACTTTGCGCCAGCACCCAGCCCATTTATCCACTTCAGTGAACAGTAATAGACCCTAATGAACAGTAATAGGCCAAAGCATCTCCACCCCAAAAAAAATATGATGCCACCCAGTCTAAAAATGCGCTGGCACAAACGATCTTCATTCCTACAAAATGCGCTGGCACCCAGTCCATTTAAAATATTAAATATTTTTTTTATAAAATAATAAATAAATAAAAATAGTTTTAATTTCATATAGGATTTTTAACCAATCTCGTCACGCCACGTGTCATTATCCGAACGTACTATTTTTTGAATAGATTTCCGCTAAGATTTTCAACCAATCCCGACAACCCACGTGTCACTTCCTGTTTACAATAATTTAGGCAAGATTTCGATAAGATTTTTAACCAATCTTGTCACGCCACGTGTCATTATCTGAACGTACTATTTTGTGGATAGATTTCTGATAAGATTTTCAACCAATCCCGACACGCCACGTGTCACTTCCTATTTACAATAATTTAGCCAAGATTTCGATAAGATTTTCAACCAATCACGTAGTGCCACGTGGCAGAACCTCATCTTCTTTTTTTTTGTCCATATAAACCCTACATCCCTACATCCATCCTCACACTAAACTCAATCCTTTTTTTTAGCTCAGAATTCTTCTTTATCGTTTTCAAATCTTGAGTTCTTACAATGTCTTCTTCAATGAGAGCGTCTAAACAGTTGCAAGAGCAGCAGAAAAGGTTATTTGCACAACAGGAAGAATTGGTCAATCTTGACCAAGGTGGAGGTGGAGATGAGGCCTTCGCAATGGAGGAGGATGAGGATGATCACCATAGAAGGCGGAGGGCCTCACATTCCCGCCGTATCATGGAAGCTATGGGTCAGATAGCCAAACTCAGACGTGCGGCAAACATCGATAGAAGAAGGGAAATACAAGGTAAAGATCTCTTGGAAGATTATTTTATTCCCAACAGCGTTTTCCCTGATCATGTTTTTAGACGTCGTTTTAGAATGCAACGAAGTTTGTTCGATAAAATCATGAGTGATGTTTGCAACCATGATCCATATTTTGTGCAAAAAGATGATGCTTTTCATGTTCTAAGTCTTCTTCCTGAGCAAAAAATTACGACTGCCTTGTGAATGCTTGCATATGGAGCATCTGCAGATCAAGTGGATGAGATCGCAAGGATGGGAAAAACAACAATTCTGGAGTCCATGATGCGGTTTTGCTCTGCAATTGAAGCCCTCTACACCAATGAGTACCTTCGGCAACCCACGCCAAGGGACATGCGAAGGCTTCTGAGGAAGGGTGAGATGCGAGGCTTCCCTGGCATGATTGGAAGCATCGACTGCATGCACTGGACATGGAAAAACTGTCCAAGTGCGTGGCAAGGAGCTTATGGCGACAGAAAATGAGCCAAAAGCATCATTTTGGAAGCAGTGGCTTCTTTTGATACATGGATTTGGCATGCTTTTTTTGGTGTTTCAGGAGCTCATAATGACGTAAATGTCCTTGCCCAATCTCCAGTGTTTGACGAACTGCTACAAGGAAATGGGCCGAGATGCACATATTGGGTTAATGGTAATAAATACGAGGTACCATACTACCTTACAGATGGTATTTACCCAAGGTGGTCAACATTTGTCAAAACAGTGCCACATCCACAAAGTGAAAAAGAGAAACACTTCGCAAAGTGTCAAGAAGGGTGTAGGAAGGATGTCGAGCGTTGTTTTGGTATCCTGCAAGCTCGTTAGGCCATTGTCAGGGCTGCAGCTAGAATGTTTGATGTCGAGGCTCTTCGATCCATCATGATGACGTGTATTATTCTCCACAACATGATTGTTGAAGACGAGTATGATTATGATGCTGTCGATGAATACGAGCCGGATCCGATGAACAACTCAAGAACAGAAATCTACTATGCTCATGACCGGAACGAAGATCCTGTGCAACACGAGCCGTTGGAACGGGATGGACGTTACAATGAATTGATCGTCCAACGGTACACTTCATTGCAAGAGCCATACTGGCACATAACCCGCCATAATGACTTGATGGACCATCAGTGGAGATTGCACGAAGACGAAGATAATTAAAATAAGGCTTGTGGTTAAAGAATAAAGTGTATTGTTTTTTAAGTAATCTTATTTAGTGTGTTTTTTTTTTTTTTAAGTTTAAATGGTGAGGTTATGTAATGTTATTTGGTGTAATTTTAAATAAAGTTCTAAAATTACATAAGAAATTAAATAAAGTTCTAAAAGTAAATAAGAAATTAAATAAAGTTCTAAAAATAAATAAGAAATTACATAAGAAATTAAATAAAGTTCTAAAAGTAAATAAGAAATTACATAAGAAATTAAATAAAGTTATATAAATAAATAAGAAATTACATAAGAAATTAAATAAAATTCTAAAAGTAAATAAGAAATTACATAAGAAATTAAATAAAGTTCTAAAAATAAATAAGAAATTAAATAAAGTTCTAAAAGTAAATAAGAAATTAAATAAAGTTCTAAAAATAAATAAGAAATTACATAAGAAATTAAATAAAGTTCTAAAAGTAAATAAGAAATTACATAAGAAATTAAATAAAGTTCTAAAAATAAATAAGAAATTACATAAGAAATTAAATAAAGTAGTACAAACAAATGCGAAATTATACAAAGTGTGTGGAGTTAGGATATGTGGTGCTAGGATCTTGGTTGCTAGGATTTCTGTAGCTGGAACCCCCTTTACTTGTTTCGGCATCTCTTGCACGCCTCCTTAGCACGACATCTCTTTTTTCTGATGTCCAAAAATATTTTGAATTCGGAGACAGTCCTACTAGGGACTTGTTCATAGTGTCACGATCTGTTTGAGTCATCATTTCTTCTCTAAGCATCTCATTCTCTCGATGAAGTGCTTCTCTAATCATCTCATTCTCTCGATTAACTATTTCTCTTTGTCTCTCAGCCGCCGCATCACGAGCCTCAGTAGCTGCTATTATTGCTGCCATAGCAGTAGCTTTTTCCTCATCTCTAACCTTTTCCCATGCCATGTTCAGTTCACCTTGACGAGTAAGTTCCTCCACATATTTAGTGTAGTCATTTTTGGAAGAACTACCTTTTTTCTTTGATGCCTTTTTACCTTGAGGCCTAAGGGACTGACGAGTCGGTTGGGTCTCTGGCACTTCTTCAGGCGTCCTTTCCGTGTCTTCAAATGTGTTGGCTTCTTGTTCGGCTGTGTCTGCTTCTGGCGAACTGTGTAGACCCATACCGTGCATGACAACTTCTGGACCGGTTGCCACAATTTTGTATCTAGGGCAATTTTTGACAATTTGCCAACATTCCCATTTGTTGAATGATTTGTTATGGTTCTTTGCATTGTAGAATGCTTGTGCTTGTAGTGTCTATAAAAATGTGGGATAAGATAGTATTAAAAAATACGGGTGTAACACAAATAAATAAATTAAAATATTGATGGACGTGGAATGCATATAAATTACATAAGAAATTACATAGAAATTACATAAGAAATTAAATAAATTAAAATATTGATGTGGGTGTAACACAAATAAATAAATTAAAATATTGATGGGCGTGGAATGCATATTACATAGAAATTACATAAGAAATTAAATAAATTAAAATATTGATGTGGGTGTAACACAAATAAGTAAATTAAAATATTGATGTGGGTGTAACACAAATAAATAAATTAAAATATTGATGGGCGTGGAATGCATATTACATAGAAATTACATAAGAAATTAAATAAATTAAAATATTGATGTGGGTGGAATGCATATAAATAAATAAAAATATTGTTACCTCATCCGCTAAACTTGTCCTACTACGCAGATTACCAGAAGCATGAGAGATGACGTTTTTCCAACAAGTAAAGGATGCGTTGAGTTTTTTCCAACGACCTTGAAGACCTTGACTAGATCTGGCATCTTTTCCATGTACATCTTTTCCATGTACATTGCAAAACGATTTCGTAATTTTACTCCACATTTCTCGCTTATCCATCTCATCACCCGTAATCGGGTCATGAGTAGTGCGAACCCAACATTCTCACAACGTAACATCTTCACTGAGCTTCCACAAAGTCATTTTTTTCTCTCAAAGTGTACAAAATATTCAAATGTAGAAAGTGTAGAAAATATTGAAATGTGGTGTAAGGTGGAAGATGAGGGTTAGGTATTTATAGAAAAAAAAATTTTAATTTTTAAAATTTTTTCTGTATTTTAAAAAAAAATCACAATTTTTAATTACTTTTTAATAAATTTTAATGTTGTAATTAATTTGGACCGTTGGATTTGAAAAATAATCAAATCCAACAGCCAATCAGCTGCCACGTGGCCAACGGTCAAAATTCTGACCGTTGGGCCTTTTTTTTTTTTTTTTTAATTTTATTTTTGGTGAAGTGAACCGTTGATTTGTGATCGGATAGTCCATTTTAAAAGTCAAATTTAAATTTTTTTTACCGTTGGAAATCCAACAGCCTACAAAAACTAACCGTTGGAAATCCAACGACTCTGAGGAGGGCCACATAGCCCTCACCCGTTCGAAGCCAACTTGCGCTGAAACGCGGGGCCCGCGCGCTGCAGCGTTGTCTCATACTAGCGCCCAGTCGCGAGTGTTGTGCACGCGCCAGCGTTTTGGACCGGCTTCTGGGTCTGTCCGAAATGGGCTGGCCTGCTGTCTGGCATGGGCTGGGTGCCAGGCTGTTTCACAGGCTGGAGGGTTTGGACAGGGTGCCGGGCTGTTAATTGGACAGGGTGCTGGGCAAAAAAAACTGGGGTGGATCTGCTTTTATGTCAAAAAGTCAAAATCCTTGACATCGTAACATTCTAAAGTGTAGCTAAGTTATTCTTCTCCACGATCAAGTCATGTTTGGGTATGTGCTCCGATGGTCAGATTCAACCACGATCAAGTCAAGGATTTGCTCCGATGGTTAGATTCAACCACCTATGACCAGCATTTGCCTAACATAAAACTAATATTGGTTGTTTAAGAAAAATACAAAAATAAAAATATACAAACAATGGTTGAAAGTTGCTCCAAGCTCGTTATTGATACAATTAAAGGATTTTGCGTAATTTATTTGGCGATTGCAAAACAGCATTGAAGATATCAAATGGCTAGTATCCACGTTTGAGTATACTATTTCATGGAATTATGTCTACAAAGAAGCGAATTTCTCGGCGGACATAGTCACTAGTACATGATTTAAATTGAATAAATTTCATGTTTGGGATGGGTCTCTTCCGCCTGTGACAAGAAATGTCTTTCTTCTGACTGTACTGAAATTGGATGTGACCGTAATCATTCTCTTTAATGTATTATTTTTCTTATAAAATAATATTACAATGGTTGGAGGAACCCATTTACAATCAAAGGAAAATAGTGGGTGGCTGGATAGAATGGTTGGATTAATATTTTAAGATAATAGACAGTGTTTTAACTTCTGTAGTTTTATTAAATTATAGAAATATTAAATGTCTCATCGTATTTATTAAGTGGGTTTTACTTGTTCATGTTTTTCATATGAAAATTATATTTATCCTTATCGAATTAGTTGCTTGTTATCACTTTAGTTGGTATGCAATTTTGAAAGAACAAATAAGAAAATAAGTTGGTAGTGAGCAAATGTTATTTTCAACCACCAAGGTTGGTTATGAACGAATTTTAGGCTCGTATTTCATAAAGTATATTTTAGATTTGATTCATGACGTTAGTGAATCACAAGATACTCAGATTGTGCTTGGGAGGAGGTTAGAATGCCTATGTGAGTCTTCTCAACCGTAAAAAAGATGCACTGTCGTGTCGACAAGTGGCAAATCAATTCATTGGGTTGTTAATGGGTACTTATTAAGACCCATTTAGTTTGATTTGACCTCACACCATCATCATCACTACCAAAACTCACGTCAACAGTATGGTGATATCAAATCAAAAGGGCGTCAGCTGGTATTCATTACCAACCTAATGGGTTGATTTGCCACATCTACATTGTTAAATATACTAGTATCTTTCCATTACAATCACAAATTAAGTTGTTATGGAATTTACTTTCACAATTATTTTATTTTGTGATAAGTTGTTCATGTCGCGAGTTTCACATGAATTAAGTTGGAGGAGATTCAAAAAGTGCGATTAATTTTATATTTAGACTGTTCGTTTTTTGATAGTTAAGATGCTTTATATTGTCAATGTTACTAGAAGGTCTCTTATCGTCACATTTTAAGTATTAAGAGCGCCTTGGTTCAGCAAGGAATTTTGTCAATTAATTAGGCTCATCTTCATCTCACATTACAAGGTTACAAATAACTTGTTTTCTTTAGCTACAATAGACTGTTAGCCATATTTAGTGTAATTACAGTTGAGCATGTAAATTGGCATTTCATTGAGTTTTAGTAGGTACGAGGTCATTTGTCAAGTCATATTGCATACCTGTCGACATATATAAAAAATTTATGAACGAGCATCTTGACTAATGTTAATAGTTTTTTAGCAAGCATATTGATATATGCCAACATATGTCAATTGAGCCTATCGACAAAAGCCCATAACAACGCATACAAAATTTTATCTCATTACTTATTTATCCAGTCCTTCTTTATTTTCACTCAAATAATATTTCAAACAACAAATCGACAATTTAGGGTTCAAGATTTGGAGCAAAACTATTCCAAGACTTTCTCTTGTATGAAGATTCAATCCAAAAGGGGGACAAGGATCCTCTTTGTGGGGATCCGGGGATCAATCAATTGTATATGTTCATCGTACATTGTGCGATCAATTTTCGTTAGGTACTATTTATATTCAATTTTAAATTTTAAATAATTTCTAACCGTGCGATATAAGATAAATGGATATGATTGATTGATCCTCTAGATCTCCACAAAGAGAATCCGGAGAGGATCCTATTCCCCAAAAGGGTCCATAGTTGGAGATGTATATGGCAATATTTTTGCTCACTAACATAAACTTTAGCGTATTCTTACTATACATCTCATATTTGTCACGTATCATTTTACCTAATTCTAATTAACTTCTATATTAAATGTTTCTTTTCCAAATTCAAAGAAAAAAAATTTAACTAAAATTAAGTAAAATAACATAAACATACGATGACGTGTACGGTGAACATACATTTTGGTAACGGCGGAGCGAGCAACAATGCTCCTGTTCGAAATTTGGAATGTGGAACTATTTTTTGGTGGGGGCCATTGACCATTGAGCTAATTTGCAAACCCACCACAACATTAAGACTGTGCATTATGTACTGCAAAGAAGAAAAGAATATTAGACCTAAAAATAAATAAATAAAAACAAATATTAACACAAAAAAAGCTAAAATTAAAAATAAAACAAGAAAAAGAATATTAATAGCCAAATGTCTACTTCCCGGTTCCCAGTCGTCGCTCTGATCCACCTTTATACAATAATACTGCACAAACACAGTTGCACACGCTAATTAATTAATAATTAATTGTGGCTTAATGCAGAGAAAAAGTGTCTGGGTCTCCGGACGCACAGTTCCCGTGGCCACGTGGGGGAAGCTGATTGGTCGGGATAAAGCAAGTGCATGAGGATACGCACTCTCTGCAGCCCCATCTAAAAGACTTGAAAGTGGTCAAACCGGGCACCGGAAAGCCAAAAATTGCCGATCGAGGACTCCAAAATATAAAAATTACTAAATTTTCCCTTTTCATTTTGTTTATTTATTTATTTATTTGTTTTGTTTGGATGAAATTGTAAATTACAAATCTTTAGACCGCACAAGGAATCAGGGTCGGTCAAACGAAAAACTGAGCTGGCAGCCTGGCACTTTATGAAAGCCACGCTCTGGTGGGTCCCGCCCCACGGGGTTTCCAGCCCTCCCCGAACTTCTATGCTTTTGTTTCGTAAAATACTTTTTCTTTCTAATTAAAAACAGTAAACTAACTATTCAGTACGTTCGGATGGTATTAAAAGATTCGATATCAAATTATATTACTTATTATGTAGTTTAGTCGAGCTTATTCTTTTATTTAGTGTAAAATATGTTGTACTAAAAAAATAAAAATAAATTAAAGACACGTTTGAAAAATGATTTTAAAATGGCTGAAGTATTTTTAGAGAAAATATTTATTTAAATCCAAAACATTTGAAATGTTTTATTTAATCCATTAAAATTTAGTTAAAGGTACTCCTTTTTATTTAATTAGAGAAGGTAACACGAAATTGATTTTCAATTCGCCCAAGTGACCATCTTTTTTCTTTTTTTTTTAATTTTATTTTTGTCAATATATTTGTTAAATTTGATGTTAGATTATGAAGTCGACGGGATTCGAGCACACGTTGTGGTGCAAGAGTAACACTCTTCTTCACCACTGTGATAAATGGTTGCTTGTCTTCTTTTAATTTTGTTTGAAGTTGTCTTGTTTTAAAAACGTGGTAGTTTGCTTTAATTTTAAAATTTATTGTATCTTATGTTGGTTTTTCTACTTAAATGTATGGAATTGGCATTTTTTTATGCACTGATATTTACATTAAAGGTGAGAGAATAAGTTAGTATCGAACTCATTATACTCATTTACAAGATTCAAACCTAAATTTTTTCTTTTATACATAAAAAGAGTTATCTTTAGATTGTAATAAACTAATATTAACTAGTATAAAACTAGCTCTTATAACTATGAACTTCTGTAGAAAATGCAAGTGGATTATGAACAACTCATCATACTTTATGATTCATGATATAAAGCTATATTGTCTACACATTTTCTGTGGGCAATTACAATAGATTATGTTCACATTATAATTTTTTTTTTTGTCAATTAGTAATGGCACTCCAAAAATAAAGATGGTCCCCCCAACAAAGGAAAATGTCATGTGACACAAATTTGATAGCCATGTCAGCAAGTATATAAGATTTACACTTGCCATATCACCACTTAACAACCAAATTAACGAATTGACTAACGGATGTATGACATTGCAACTAAAATTAAACTTTGTGTATGACGTTGAAATGTTTTAAAAATGATGTATGAAGTTATAATTGTGACACGTCCTGACCTAGATATCTCCAAATATCAGGATAGGCACATGCTGGTCGACACCCGAGAGTGATGAAGCCATTTTAAACATGCATACAAATTATAAAAGAAGAACGAATGTAAATAAAATAGGTAAATTTAAATATAATGAAATATGCAAATGCATGAATGTATTCAGAGTATACAACTAGTCAAGAATAATGTTAATGAATTATTATAAAAAGGTATGAACAAAGGATTGGATCCTACACAGAGAAGACTTGAAGATACTTATTGGAAAGTGCCCTGATGCCAGGATCGAATGCCTCGATTCTAACTCCTAAAGGGGGCACAAAACAAAGGGTGAGTGGACCAAAGTTTATAATAATAAAACCATTTTTTTTTTCTGAACATACTAACCCCCCCCCCCCCAGTTTTGAAAACTCATATAGTACTACATAGTAGGTTTTTTTGAAAACTCAAGCATGCCATGAAAAACATTTGTAAAACATATACATGAAAACCAATGCTCAATAATGGTAACATAATTGCTCGAAGGCAAATCCATAAAACCTTCATAAACACGAAATAATAAAGTACTCAACTAGGGGTATCATATTCGCCTGAAGGCATAACCATCACTCGAAGGTGAAGCTGTACGACACTGGGTTACGCCAATGAAGAAACATGGTAGGCCACATCACCCGAAGGTGAAGCTATATGACTCTGGTTTACTCCAAAGAAAAAAAATATAACATAACACACCAAAACTAGCTGTGGTTAGTGAAACTATCTGACACTGGTTTCGCTAGTGAAGCAGTGAGTATGTCATAAATATCATCAACTGTGTCCTATGGCCATAGACGTCTACATACTCGTGTTGTGTGTATGTGTTGTATGATAACCCACTAGATAAGCACAAAAAATGTATTTAAAAAACTCGTATCAAATCACCGGAGCTCAAAAGCTTAAAGCCTCCTCTCAAAAATCCATGATAATTCATATTCATAAATGCGCAGAACTTCCTTTAGTAAAATGTAAATTCGATAAATTATAAATATTTCGTAAAAGTAATTTAAATAATTCATAAATTCTTTGTAAACCATAAATATAGAAATCCATAAAACATAATATAAAACATAATCAAATCATGAAATATGAAATATGAAATGCATGTAAGCCTAATATTTTATAAAAACATGCAATTTGAGAAGGGGTTCACTTACAATATTATGTTGCTGGGGGAACCGCTCGAACTAGAGAGGATGGGATCACTTATAGTCGACGCACCTAAACACAACTAGAGACCATTTAATAAAACTCTACTAAAATGATTGAATTTGGGAAAATAGACAGCAAATTCAGATTCGGCATGTTGAAAAACCTAAGGAGGGACCTCGGATTACGACGGCCCAGGAGGCCACAAGTCACCGCACGCCGAGATGGGTCATCGGAAAATTTGCAGAAAAAGTCGTCGACGTCGTTATGGGTAGCGGTGAAGGCACGTGTGCTCTACGCGCCGACTATAACAACTTTACATAAGCACCCACGTGCGGCCCATGCCTCAACCATGGAAACTAGGATTGGGTCTGGGTCTGGTCGTATCTGAGCTTTTGGGTTCCTTGGTTGGGTATGGGCTAAGGTTAACGGACTAGAGGTTTGGGTTGCATGGCCCAAAGGTTTAGGCTGAATTATTTGATTGGGTTTTTGGGTTGCAGGTCGGGTCAACCCAGTTCCAGGCAGTGGATTTGCCCGGAATTTGGGCAGAGTCACGGCACCCCTCGCCAGAAACTGGGTTCATTAGCCTCGAGGTGTGTCTGCGTCCAACAGCCACCAAAACGATTCAAAAATGTCCCAAACTCACTCATATACTTAATCTATGAAGATTTTAAGAGCTTACCTACATCAGGGATGGCGAGGACTCACCGTGGTTCATCGAGGAAGATGATGGACAATGACTGTGTTGAGAGAGAGTGTGAGATCGCAGAGAGGTGAGAAAGGGAGGAGGGAGGGTCCACAGATGATGATGGTGCTCACCAGAGTGACGAGGCTAGTGGTGGTGGAGGCGGTGTCATCAGTGTTTGTTGTGTTGTGTGTCCGTGCTTGAGAGGAGATGAGTGCATAGATGAGAAAGGAAGAAAAACAACGAGAGTTCTAGAGAGAGAAGTCCAGAGGGAAAGAAAAAGAAAAAAGAAAATGGGAGAAAAGAGGGTGGGCTGGGAGACAAACCAAAACAGGGTGGGCCTTTCTAGAACCTCAACCAAAGTGAAAGAGGACGAAAGGAGAAAATATATTGCGGGATGCAAAATTACCAAAATGCCCTTATCATTCCGAATCCCGTAAAATCTTCGTTTTAGCTCCAAATTCAATTTCGCTTATGCCCATGTGTTCGTAGTGAAATACTACAAGAAAATGCTAATAGAATAGGTCATATGTTTCACGGTATGAAGGTCAGCAAAAGTAAATGATTTTGCCTCAAAGGGTATTTTTGTAAATTCATGTTTTAAAATTATATAAACCATAATATTTGGGGACATGTCGTTACAAATTGCACCAAAACTTAAGGGTGCAAACTGTAACTTATCCAAAATCTAATACAAAAGTGTACAATTAAATTTTTGGAATGCGACTAATAATTTTCTTATATATTATCAACACAATTTTGTTAAAAAAGATATGTATTACAAAATACAAAATGTGAAGCTTAGTTTCGAAGCGACGGCTCGTACACTTGTACAAAGTAATCTGTGCATTTTATTCCACACTTCAACTATCTTTGTTTATTGAGTCCATCGATATGATCCCACTTATTGAAAGAATTGTGGTACATGCACCAAATAAATTTGTGCATTTCATTCATCTTATTGTTGGTTGAACTCATAACATACAATTATAGTGGTAGATACACCCACTTTGGAGAAGTAAAACTTTATATTATAGTATAGAAGATATGGTGCATTTTAGTAGACTGCCCTATTTATTATCATTGTTAAATTTAAATTTTGAGATTAATGTGTATTCACTACACATATCTCGAAATTTAAAGTCATCTGACGATGATAAATAAGGTGTAACTAGTGACCATCACCATCACTTAAGGGCGGTGAGCAATGGCAAAGCCAGAATTTCATATGTGGGAGGGTCTCTCACATACATTCGTAATAACATGAGAGATTGAAGTAATTTGCATAAAAATTGAAAGACCCTAAATTCATTAGAGAGAACTAAAAACATTGCACAAACCTAGAAACCCAATATGAGGTAAAGAGTAAGCAAGAATTTAAAAAAAAAATAATATAAGCTAAAGCCAAAGAAAAGTTGATAGAATATGGAGGGAAAACGAAGACTGCCCTGCAATAAGAGAGATAGAGAAAAAAATGAAGCCTAACTTAGAATGAAAAAGAATTTGAATTAAAAACATACTGGTGAAACTGCATCATACATTGTACCTACACAAAAGTTAAGCCCACCGAAGCCCAAACTTTAGCCCACTTCTACTAAGTCTCTTAAACCCCCAAAACCCTAAAAAATAAAATTAAAAAGCGCCTAAATCCCTGGCCGGGTCTTCTCTCTCGATTTTCTACCTCAGCACTCAGTTCCATTGCAGTCTCTCTGAAGCTAACAGGTACGTATGTAATTTTCTCAGCTCATCGCATTCATTTTCTTCTGTCTGACCAACAAATTTGATTTGATTTTTTTATTTGATTTTTTTTTGTTGTGATTGGTGAGCGGCTGATTCTTTCCAGCTTAAGCTAAAGATTGTAAATTTACTTCTGGGAATTGAAATTGTGTTTTTAAAATTAGGGTTTTGAATTTGGGGTTCTGTGTAGAGTGCTTGTTGTAGTAATCCGACATGTAGCTCGACGATTTGTTTGTTACCAGCTTTCATGGTTAGAAAGCAGATGGTTGAGAGATTGTTATTTGTCAGCAATTTGTCATTGACATGATTTTATATTCCCAGTTGGACTCCGGCAGCCGACTTGCTCAGCTGTAAGAAAAAATGGCGGATGTGGTCCAGTACCGGATGGAGCGTATGCTCCCGGAGTTGGACGACCTGGAGAAGGAGGAACTGTTCACGAGACGTGAGCTTGCTGAGATTGTCAAGCAGCGTCGCAATTTTGAATTCCGGCTCAAGCGGCCGAGCCCACTCAAGGAGGACTACCTTGCCTACATTGACTACGAGACTAAGGTCGACAAGCTAAGGCGCTTGAGGAAAAAGGCAAAGTTGCCGGAGCGGGAAGATAACGAGGAGACGAAGAAGAAGAAGAGGAAGAGGAAGTCGGTTTCAGACTTTGCTGGCGTCAGGAGGATTCTTGATATTTATAGGCTTGCTGTCACTAGGTTCACTGGTGATCTTGAACTCTGGTTTCGCTACCTTGACTTTTGTAAAGAGCGACGAAATGGTAGGATCAAGGAGGTAATTGTTAACAGTTCTTGTTTTGTGGAGTGAATTTAACTTCAAAGTTCAGTATTGATTACTGCATTCAAACTTGGTTCCGTAGATTTATTTTTCTTGGATTTGGGATTGTTTTGTAGGTCTTGAATAAGGTAATTGGGTTTCATTCCAAGCAGCCATCTGTTTGGATTTATAAAGCAGCTTGGGAATTCGACAACTACTCAAATGTCGAAGCTGCCCGTAATACAATGCTACAGGGGTTGAGATTTTGCAAAAATTCAGAAGATCTTTGGTTGGAGTATCTCCGGATGGAACTCACATTCCTTAATAAACTAAAGGCTCGAAAGGTTGCTCTTGGAGAGGATGAGGGCAGTCTGGTTCGTGATAAGATTAGTGCTGATGAGCAACAGTGGAAAAGTGAAAACAAAGATTTATACATGCCCCTCAATGAAGAAAGAGAAATTGATGAAAATAATGAAGGGTCAGATATCGAAGAAAGCAAATCAAGGAAGAAAGTTGATAAGTTACAAGAGGTAGGTTGTGGTGTGATAAAAACCATATACAGTGAAGCAGTTAAAGCTCTTCCCTCTAGCTTTACCCTGAGAAAGCGGTTTTTAGAGATAATGAAATCTATCAACTTGGCTAAATCTGGGGAAATGGGTGAGGAAGTACTAAATGACATGAAGAGAGACTTCTCAACAGAGCCAGAGTATTGGGATTGGCTTGCTAAATTTGAATACAATCCTGCAAGTACACAGGAGGAGACGGGTGAAGAAATAACATTTTCTTGTATGGGAAAAGCCATTCAGGTATTAAATGCATGTATTACTGATTAAATCCTGCACTTTTAGAGTGGTTTATTTAGTCTTCTATTGACTAATTGGTTAACATCCATGCTATATTTGAAACTGAATTAGACTCCATTTGGATATATCTTATGTCCCTATCTATAAATGAGTGATGAATAAAACGGATGTCATGCTCTATGGGTAGGTCTATGAGGATGCCATACAAGTTTTGCCTTCGGCCAAAATGTTCAAGCACTATGCAAAGTTTCTCATGGGTGCTGTAGCTCTTCTAGAAGGAGACAACGAGACTTCTCTAGACAATCAATCTGCTAGTTATGTTTCACGTCTTTTGGGCCTTTACCAAAAGGCTGATACAATGGGGTGCACTGATGAGGAACTTGCCTGTGAACATATTTCATTATATTTGCAACTTGGAAGAGTGGATGAAGCTCGGAGACTGGCACACAATCTTTGTTGTGGAAAATTTCCAAATTCAGCAAAGGTGTGGGTATTATGGGCCTCTATAGAAATGAAGCACTCGACAAGGGATCTTATTTCTTTGAGCAAAGATAAGCTGCTATCGATCTTTGAACTTGTAAAAGATGGTTTGACAAGACTGTCAATTTCAGAAGCTGAGAGCTTGTGGGTAATGGTATGTTATCCACACCTTTCAATTTGATGAACTCCGATATGACAGTATGTAATTACCATTTATCTTGATGAGACGCTTTAACATTATCTCCAATTGCAGGCCCTTAAATTCTTTGCCAGTCAAAAACATTATTTTGACATGTTGGTTGAGGTTGCTGTTACATCGTTAATTAAATATCGTGGCAGTGACGAAGGATTTTCCCTCTCTTCTATTATTGTGAATTTTGTTCTTCAAAAAGATGGAATTGCGCATGCTAGAGTGATGTATAAGCGGTAGGCCATTTCATCCTTAATAACTCTACATTATTTTATTTCATCTTAGATTATGCAGTTTGCTTACGAAGAAGTGTCTATGTTTGCATCAATTGAATTGCAGCTTTACGGCTTTACCACGCCCTGGGCTAGTTCTATATAGGACCTGCATAGAATTGGAAACAAACCTTGCATCAAATGGTGATAAAACTGGTCTTGAAAATGCCCGGAAGTTGTATTTTTCTGCACTTCAGACTTATGACCAAGATTCGAGCTTGTGGCGAGATTACTGGCTTATGGAGACCAAGGTGAACTTTCCTCTGGCTTGCAAGTAACTCTAGAATCTGAGAAAGTAACAACTTTCATTTTTAACAACAAAGCGACTTTTCTTTTTCCAAATTGTTGCCTAGGACATTGGTTAAGCAAATGAATTGTGAACGGAACTATTATTTTTGTTCTACTTTGTAATCCGATATCAGAACTTGCTTAATCTATACTAATAGCCGTAATTCTTTCATCAATTTACAGATGGGAACATCAAAGACAGCTTCCGACGTATCTTGGCGTGCACGTAAGACTCTAAAGGACAGTAGTGCACTTTCTTTGGCAGATTTGTGATATTAGTAATGCAGACTGCTCTTCAATTGTAACTTGTAAGCTTTTGAACTTTGTTTTTTTGGTCAATAGTTGTTGAATTTAGTTTAATAGACAGACAACTCGTACTTTTATCCATGTCAACGGAATTGATTAATAGTTACAAGTTCATGTTTTACATTAAACATGTTATTGGTTGAATGATTGCAGCAGTCTCTTGCCTTTTGAATCATTGCTCCGGGTTCTCCAACTCCATCGATTTCAATCTTCCATGTTCTTGGCCAGTTGAAGGCGATGGAGTGGCGACGTTCGGAAGAGAAGATAGCTAGCATCCCCATATAACTATCCATTCATTAAACACTTGCATTCTCAACAAAACTTGACTAGGAATTAATACCAGAAATTTCCCTAACTATTTCATCTAGTGCATCTTCATCTTTGAGTATTGCTGTATGAGACCCCCCCCCCCCGCGGAACTCTGATCGTTTTCGGAGTTTGATTTTTTGTATCGGACCACAGAGATTCATGTGCCAACAAGCCACCATGTTCACAGTCCCATCTCCGTCCCCGCAAACACTCTCAGGCTGCTCATCGAAACCGTTGCTTCCATAGAACAAGGTCTCTGCTGTCTTCACACCAGCTCCTCTGTTAAACCCAAAACCCTAGTTTTGAAAGGATGAGCACCTCGAAGTCCAATGTTGTCGAGAAACTGCGGAATATCATAGGCCGAATATGTAGCATTTGGGGTGATGACAAGCCGGTTCCGACCAAATATTTTAGGGTTGGCGTCAGCCAAAGGTTGCTCTCTGAGCTCCTCTCTTACCACGCCAATGCTATCCTAGTGTGTTTCCTGAATCAAGAGTGAGCATTTCATCCACAGTACCGCCGCGCAGAGAGTGCAACAAAATGTTTGCTGAATTTTCGCCGCCAAAACGTGAAATTTACTCATTACTAAAGAGAGGAAGGTGAGTTCAGTTTTACAATAGGCTAGTAATAATGTGGTTCAAATTTACCTTTGGCGAAAATCAAACTTAAGATCTTTCACTTACAAATAAAAAAGAATACTACTAGACCGTAACGTTAATCACACTTAAAAATTCATAATTACATATAATGAACTAAATCTTTTACTAATAGACTTGTAGTCGGACATAAAAATTCATAATTACATATAATGAACTAAATCTTTTACTAATAGACTTGTAGTCGGACATAAAAATTCATAATTACATATAATGAACTAAATCTTTTACTAATAGACTTGTAGTCGGACAGCTGAGCCATGACACAAGTTATGGAAATTTGGGCCCAAATTCTCAACCTTCGCTCATATTTTGTGAAGTATATTGGAAACTTGCCACGTCATAACATGCAAACAAGAATCGTCACATCACCCGCATCTTTTAATGTCAAACTTTGGTGTCCATGCTAATTACAAACTTAAAAGCATGTTAAATGTGGCTGCCACCTAATTTCAATCATTACCTAGAAGCAATGGGCGCCCATAAATTATATAAATATGTTGGCCGGCTGCATTTGGAAACTGCCCTTTTTATGCCTAACACTTCTTTGGATATAGATAGACCCTTATTCTGTATTGCAGCATGACTGCATGACACCTTACCATTCAAAATACTTATAATACTTATAAATATTATAGTCAGTCTTTATATAATCACGTGATGTATTAATTCACGTGTATTATAATATGAGTAAATAATAAAATACAACAATAAACGCCCAAAAATGGTATAAATATGTTGGCAAGCCGGCCTTTGGATTTCCCTTTATGTTCAAGGATAATATGATAGATATTATCTAGTGTAATAAAAAGTGAGTTTTACGTTTTATTCTACTTGTCACATAATCATACAATATCATAAACTTTAACTACAATATTTAAAAACAACCATACATCTTCTCGTAAAAGAATTAGTAACACTTTATGACGGTGTCAATCAAAACTTTTTCTTAAATTTGTCTAAAATATTCAATCTTACCTAAAACCAGAGAGAACCAGTTCACACATACTGTGACAGTCAATGTCTGCCATGGTACTGCCGCTGAGGACACTTGACTCTCTAATTCAACAATACAATAGTTCCAGTAAGCTCTTAGCAGTCATTACAGTAGCAGCAATTGACTGAATTTTTTTATTAAGTTGATTATCTTGAACACAGAATTGCCATGAAAGGGAATAAAAAGAAATCATTTCTGACGAGAAGAATAAAATAACTCATTTCTGTGTACTAGTATATTTTTTTAACACATATCTGTTTGCGTTTGGTTCTCTATTTTATTTATTTATTTGATCTAATTATTAAAAAAAATAGTGTTATATATTCACATATTCATTTTTATTTTTTCTTAAATAGTGTTATATATTCACATACTTATTTTTATTTTTTAGAGATCCATCTTAATTTTTAACCGTTAAATTACAAATTAAAGATCAACGCATAAAAAACAACAAAATGTTTGGGAGGTATAAATATGTTTGTAAATAATATTATCATTGTTAAAAATGTTTATAAAATTAAAAAAGAGTGGGAAAATTATTTATTAAGAACATAAAGTAAAACCAAGTAAATAAATAAGAAGTCAAATTTGAAAATTTCCTAGTCAATTTTACCCTTCGTTTTCAATTTCGGCCGACTTTATCATTTGATTAATTAAATACACCCAGACCAGCTCTTCGTTCTTATCTCCCAATTTCTTTATTTTGTATTTTATTGAACTTTCCATCGTGTGTTTTGAAAAGTCTAAACCCACCACCTTCACCTTCTACAAAACCATTTGTATAAAACCCAAGTTTCCTCGCATCACACCCAACTCCTCCTCTCTCTCACATTTTTTTCCATCAAAGTTTTTCTCTTCCCTCCTAAACCCGATTTTCGCATCGAAAAATTTCGGGCCCTCCAACAGATAATTCAGTAGTTTTCGTATCACGTAAAAGTTGTGCAGAACATGAGGAAGACCAAGGTGAATAGCCAGAACAAGTTCATGAAAATCATCACGGTGCCCATCAGAGTCCTGAGCAAGGCCAAAGACTTTTACGTCAGAAGCATGACGGACATGGGCGGCAGAGTGGCCTACGGTGGCGTAGTTGGAGGGCTTGGTGGTAATGTCACTCAAGGCTTGCCTAGGAGCTTCAGCGTTAGGTCAACTTCTTCTAGGTTAAGTGAAAACGGTGATGATTATTCAGAGCTTATTAGGGCTGCGTCAGCGAGGAACTACGGGGGCAGGATTGACGTGAGCATGATCATGCAAGAGCAGATGAAACGATCGGCTACAACCACAACTATGCGATCGGGTATGGGACCGAAAAGGGTATCGAATACTCCGGCTGGTTTGCCAAAATGTGGCAGCGTGGCCATGGGGAGGATTGATGAAGATACACCTGCGGATTTTGATGAAGGTGCGGCTGGTGTCAAGGGTGACTTGTACCCTAGAAGCAAAAGCTATGCTGTTGGAAGGAGAAGTGCTTTTGCGTTTTGATTGTTGATCAAACGCGTCCAGTGTCAGTTGAATTCAAGATCTGCTGATGAATTCGTACCGTGAAGTTAACAAGTTACAAGACGACGGACAATTCTGTTGTGGTTTTCATTCAATTTCTTTGTGATTGAAAGTTGTGAAAGTGTACAAAATTAAGGTTTTGAATTTAGAATCGCTGTCATGTTTGAAGCCGTTTTGTTTTGTATATATGCATTTTGTTTTCCTTTTTGTTCAACAATTCACAATTGTGGTTATGAGATTTGAACTCCCGCCAATTGAAGTAAGGATATAGACTTTTTTGAGGATTAATTATTAATCTGCTTTGCTGCAAACACAAGCAAAATTATGAGAAAAGGAAAACTGGGGCTATTGCTTAATTAGGTGTTTTAGTTGTTCTGGTTGCAAAGAAAAGAATGGTCCCTAAAATTGATGGACACAATCAAGATGATTCTTGAAATTGAAAATCAATGGATGTCCATCCTTGAAAATATATGTCGCAAATCAATATAGTCTTTCTATCATAATTTTGTCAAAAATTATATTATGTGCTGATGTGACACATAAATGGGTTTCACAAGTCCCTTTTTTTTTAATTTTTTTTTATTATCATAAATGGTCTCTAAAATTGACCCACATCATTAAGATGGTTATTGAAATTGAAAATCGATTTTACGTAGCCCTAGAAATAAATGCCTCAAATCAATGTGACCATTTCATCATAATTCTGTCAAAAATTATATTTTCAAGATCGTCATGTGGGCCAATTTCAATGATCATTTGTGATAAAAACCCAAAACAAAAACACCAATTTGGAAGTTAACTTTATAAATTACAGCATTATATTGTTTTCTATCGTAGGCGAGTAACATATTCTAATTTTTTTTTCAATGTGTTGACTTCTATTAAACAAAAATCGTAAGGATATTTATCTAAAAGGCTAGGGAGAATGAGTAACATGCTAAAGATGTAAGTAATTTTGTTTATCTTAAAATTCAATATATTATATTACATGTATCGAAACTTGACGAAATAAAATACAATAATTAATAAATGATTCACCATGTAGAGATGCAAGCCATTGACAATTTGGTAATTTGATATATTTTCACAAAGTCATATCATATAATTTAAAGCTTTTGATAAACAAAATTTTATTTAATGTGCTGGAGCTTCTTGTGATGTCCAAATTATTCTTGTGAAGTGAACAAATCAATTATTAATACAAATTTAAAATTTGTTAAATACATGAAACTATTTCTACATCAAATATTATTATTTTTTACGAAAAGAAGAAATATATACAAACATTACTTAAATATTACACATCTTGCGTTTTTAGGCGTATGTGTACTAATTAAATTTACATAATCTAATTTTTCAACCAATTCTTTTTCAATTGATCAAATAGCTAATCCATTTTGTGACATAGTTGATTGACGATAAGATTTGAACAACTTTAATTTTGAAAAACTTCTTTATAGATCGAGAGACAATTGTAATTGGTATGGTTAACAAAATTCTATAAGCAAACACTCAAAGACTCAAAGTCTGTAAACTTCTTATTTGAACAAAAATAACATTGTAATCTGAATGTAGATATATAATAAATAAAAATTGGGGGGCCTCCGAGTAAGAGCCCTAGGCGGCCCACCTACTCTCTTAGGCCATCTCCAACCGAAGGAGGGCCAAAGGGCCATGTTTAGCCCTATAGCAGGCCATATTTTATATCATCTCCAACCAAGTGGGCCAAAGAGCCACAGATCAAACATAACCCCTCAATAATTTATTATTTTAATTGAATTAATATAGTTAATTAAATTAAACTACCATATTAAAATAAAGTTTTCAGACATATTTTGAGTGCCACTTGCCACAATAACAAAGAAAGCGTGGTATTGTTGCACTTGCCACAAAGTCAAGCTTGACATTCTAACGTCGAAGGGCTGACTGGCTGGCTAGAAATGGCCAGCCCGCTGGCCTGATTTGGGGGGTTTTGGCCTGGTGGGGGTCACAAACTTTTGGCCTAGCCCTTAGTTGGAGACGGTTTTCGTGTCATTCCGAGTTATTTTTAACCTTATGGCTATTTGACCATATAGAAATTATAGCTTTAATTTGTGATGTATATTTCATATATGCAATGTACAATGGTTCGGGTATATATGAGGAAGGAGACTAAGAAAAAACAAAAAAAAACATTCCCCTTAAAACAAGGAATAAAACAAGGAGTAAAACAAGGAGTAAAACATGGAATAAAACAAGGAATAAAACATTCCTTAAATCAAGGAACTCATTATTTTCAACACTCCCCCTTAAGCTGGATCGAGGAGGTTCACTGAGCCAAGCTTGCCCAATAACCGATGAAACTGAGATGATGCTCATGCCTTTGTAAAAAGATCTGCTAGTTGATCATGGCTTCGTGTGAACATGGTCCGGATGATTTGCGTTTGAACTTGAGCTCTGATGAAATGACAATCCACTTCAATATGTTTGGTTCTTTCATGGAACACAGGATTGGCAGCAATGTGCATGGCTGCCTGATTATCACACATAAGCGTCATAGGGGTAGAACTAGGAAACCCTAAGTCTGAAAGAAGCCCTTTAAGCCAAATGAGTTCACAAGCAGTGGCTGCCATGGCTCGATACTCAGCCTCTGCGCTGGAACGAGCAATTACCTATTGCTTCTTACTCTTCCATGTGACAAGGTTTCCACCAACAAATGTACAATAGCCTGTGATTGATTTCCTATCAATTGAATTACCTGCCCAGTCTGCATCTGTGTAGCCACTAATGACAGTGGACTGATTGTTATGCATTGTAATTCCTTGCCCAATTGAACCCTTAAGATAACGAAGGATTCTCTTAACAAGGTTAAGGTGATCAACAGTGGGAGAGTGCATGAACTGACTAGCCAAGCTCACTGCATATGTGATATCTGGACGAGTGATAGTAAGGTATATGAGCTTGCCTACTAATCGTTGATAGTAGCTTACATCATGCATGGCTTCTCCATCTATGCTGAGCTTCAGTTTACAATCAACGGGAGTGATAGCAGGCTTGCAGTCAAGCATTTTTGCTTCTTGAAGGAGGTCCAATACATATTTCCGTTGATGTAGAAACAGTCATTTTGAAGATGTTGCCATTTCGATCCCCAAAAAATACTTTAACCTTCCCAAATCTTTGATAGCGAAAACTTGATGTAGTGAGAGTTTTAGTGCCTCAATCTCCACGGTATTATCTCCAGTGATGATAAGATCATCAACATAGATGAGGACCACCAACTTCCCCCTGGTGCCAGTTCTTACAAATAGCGAAGAATCAGCATTACTTCGCATGAATCCAGCCTTTTCCAGAACAGAACTGAGCTTGGCATACCAAGCTCTTGGTGATTGTTTCAATCCGTATATTGCCTTGTGCAATTTACAAACCATGTTGCCTTTAATACCATCATAGCCTGGAGGAGGTTGCATATACACTTCTTCCTGCAGCTCGCCGTGAAGGAAAGCATTCTTCACGTCCATTTGGTAGAGTGACCACCCACAATTGATTGCAACTGACAGTAAAGCCCTGACTGAGTTCATCTTGGCCACCGGTGCAAATGTTTCCTTATAATCTACACCAAAGGTTTGGGTGAAACCTCGAGCAACAAGTCTAGCCTTGTGTCTCTCGATAAATCCATCAGCTTTGAATTTAGTCTTGTAAATCCAACAACTTCCAACAGCCTTCTTTCTTGGTGGTAGGTGAACTAGGCTCCAGGTGCAATTCTCTTCCAGTGCACGAAGCTCTTCTTTCATGGCTTGGTTCCATTGTGGGAGAAGAAATGCTTCTTGAAAGCTTCTTGGTTCATAGTGCTTATCAATTTCACTGAGAAATGTAGCATGAGATGTTGAGAACTTACTAAAGCTGATACATTCATTGATTGGATGTCGTGAGGCATATGTAACATAGTCCTGCAACCTGACTGGAGGTTTTCTGATTCGAGGAGGATTTCTTTTAATCACCTGAGACTCTGTAGAGGGCGGAGAATGATCAGAGTAAAACTCGTCTTCACTCTCACTGGCAGTAATTTGGTCAGTTTGAACTTCTTCACAATCTGGACTTACAATGACTGATCTATTTTCCAACATCGGATAATTAAAGTTTTGAGGGAGTGGGAACATGTCAACTAAATCCTCCCCCTGACTTGTAAAATATGGATAGTCTTCTTCGAACTTCACATCTCTTGAAACTGTGCACTTCTTAGTGACTGGATTGAAGCACTTGTATCCCTTTTGAGTGGTCGAGTATCCCATAAACACACACTTGGTTGCCCTGGCATCTAGTTTGTCACGGTTCAAGGTTTGGATGTGAACAAAACATACACAACCAAACACCTTGAGATGTGTCAAATCTATTTTCCTCCCCTTAAGAACTTCATATGGAGATTTAAACCCTAGCACACGACTTGGAAGTCGATTGATGAGATAAGTGGCAGTAAGGATGGCAAACGACCAAAATTTCTTTGGAACGTGCATGTGAATCATGAGAGCACGAGTTTTTTCCAAGAGATCTCTATTTTTCCTCTCGGCTACTCCATTTTGTTGGGGAGTCCCCACACAGCTGGTTTGATGTATGATACCCTGAGAACTTATGTATTGAAGCATGTTGTTGGATAGAAATTCAGTGCCATTATCTGACCTTAAAACCTTAATGTTTGATTGAAATTGCGTTTTAACATGCATGTGAAAGTCTTTGAAAATGGTAGGGACTTCACTTTTTGATTTCATAAGATATAGAAAACTTGTTCGAGAGAAATCATCAACAAATAGAACAAAATATTTAAAACCTTCCATTGATTCAGTTGCAGGTCCCCATACATCGGTGTGTACCATTTCAAAAGGTTTACTTGTCCTAGACATTGAATTACCAAAAGGTAGCCTAGTAAACTTAGAAAATTGACAAGTATCACAAGTAGGATAAGGGTTACAAAAAATTGGAAACAGTTTCGACAAGACAAGTTCAGAGGGGTGAGCTAATCTCCTATGCCAAAGTTGATTTTCATCTATGGACTTTGATTGAGCTTGAAGAGCCTGAGTGAAACATGCATTCTTGCACAGGTAGTAAAGTCCATTTATGAAGACCCCTTCACCAATCATCTTCATGGTGAGAACATACTGAAACATCACTTTATTTGGTGAGAAAATAGCACGGCAGTTTAGGGTGTTGGTGATCTTTCCAATTGACAAAAGTTGGAAGGGAAAGGTTGGTACATAGAGGGCAGTGGAAGGTGTTTTTTGAGAGAGTAAGTTTATTTCTCCTTTTCCCAAAACTAAGACATTTTTTCCATTTGCAACAGACACATGTGAGGGGCTTGAAATTTTTTTAAAATGATGTAAATTTGTAACTTTGTTTGTCATATGATCTGTGGCGCCTGAATCAATTATCCAACAATCAGTTTCAGTACTAGTTAATAGGGCAGTAGTAAAGGCTTTGAGTATACCTGATGCTTCTCCCTTTGGAACTTTCTCATTTCCAGCAAGAAATCCGGCAAATTGTCCCAACATAGCTGTGTGACTACCCTCTTCATTGCCTTGACCATGTGTGCCTCCTCCGTGTCCCTTACTTTGTAGGTAAGCTGCAAATTCATTGATCAATGACAATGGATTGGCAGTGAACTCCATGGATCCTTGTGAGATAGTAGGAGCGTGAGCATTAGCAAGTTTTGCCTTGAAATGAGGTTGAAATTGTTGTGAGGACCTTGGTATCATCCTTCCATCTTTACTGAACTTAGGCTTGAGTTCAGGATGAAGTTCCCAACACTTGTCTTCCTCATGACCAACACCATTGCAATATTTGCATTTTAGATGTGTGTTTCTTCCCTTGTATACCTTGGCTTCTGAGTTCTTGTAATTTGATGCATATGCCCGAGTCTCCGTTAATCTAGGATTGGGATCAACATTCATAACCTTCTTCCTTGCTTCTTCTCGTTGGATAGTTGCACAAACATTGTTGAAGGTAGGCAGGTCTTGACTCATCAAGATGTGACTCCTTAGGTCCTCGTACTCAGAACTCATACTCCCTAACAGCTGATAAATTTTGTCTTCCTCAGCTCGTTTTAGGAGAATGGTAGGATTTGTGGTATGAGGGAGATATACATCCAACTCATTCCACATGGCTTTGAGACTCCCAAGGTGTTGAACAAATGCTTTCCCTTCTTGTTGAGCACTGGCAATGTCCTTCTTTAATTGGAAGACCCGTGCATAGTTGTTTTGATTTCCATACATATCCTGCAAAGCTTTCCAAAGATCATGGGCGGAATTGGAGTAGCTAAAAATTTCAGCAACATGTTTCTCCATGGTGTTGAGCAGCAAGGACATGACAAGTTGATCTTTGCAGAGCCATGCATTGTATGTAGAGGAAGAACGATCTGGAGCTTCCACGCTTCCATTTACAAACCCTAGCTTCCCTTTGCCTCCGAGAGCTAGGGAAACAACTCGAGACCAAGGAAGATAATTGAACTCGTTCAAGAGAACTGAACATAAACGTTGATTGGTGTTAACCTCAACGTCTGAGGAGTTTGGAGAGAGATTGTGCCGGGTTTCCTTATCATGGTTGACAGAACTTTCTTCAGTCATGACTTAGACCTTGAAAGAAAGAAAAAATTCGCAGCAGCAAGAATGGCAGAGACAGGTTACAAATGAACCTGCTCTGATACCATATAGAAATTATAGCTTTAATTTGTGATGTATATTTCATATATGCAATGTACAATGGTTCGGGTATATATGAGGAAGGAGACTAAGAAAAAACAAAAAAAACATTCCCCTTAAAACAAGGAATAAAACAAGGAGTAAAACAAGGAGTAAAACATGGAATAAAACAAGGAATAAAACATTCCTTAAATCAAGGAATAAAACATTCCTTAAATCAAGGAACTCATTATTTTCAACAGACCAGGTCAGTTGGAGATGACCTAACTACCCTTAAAGCTAGCCCTGCATGTGTTGCCAAATCAGTGATGGTTTGTAATCGAAGAGGATGCCGGATCAATGATGGTTGCGATCACTGGAGCCTACCCTTCCCATTTGCGGCGCCAAGCCAATACAATTGCTCATCACTTCGCCTACTACGCCCTTCATATTGGTTGCTTTTGTTGCTGATTTGAGGATCCTCCGGACCTCATCTCTAACTTGTAATTAGAGGACTGTTGTAATTAAGTTGACACTATTGTTTGTAGCTCCTTTGTTTTATACGGACTCTTCAATCTTCTATGAAAGCTACCGTTTCTCTTAAAAAAATGTGTTGCAACTTGCGATAAACAAAATTGTAGGGATATTATTGTAAAAGGCTAGGGAGAATGCGTAACATGCTAAAGATGCAAGTAATTTTGTCTATCTTAAAATTCAATTAATTATATTACACGTATAATCAATCAACTATAGATTCTTATCAATTGTGGATGAGTACCATCTGTTGAAGAATGCGAGAAAATACATTATACATAACTTGACCAAACAAAATACAATAAATAATAAATGATTCACCATGTAGGGAGTCACTCATTCGTCATTTGAAATCTTGACACCAAATTATTAGTATTTCAATTCCGTACAAAATAGGATGAATGG
Source organism: Pyrus communis (assembly GCF_963583255.1). Taxonomy (NCBI): domain Eukaryota; kingdom Viridiplantae; phylum Streptophyta; class Magnoliopsida; order Rosales; family Rosaceae; genus Pyrus; species Pyrus communis. The sequence goes on from NC_084817.1 coordinate 4,716,617, forward strand.
TACTTAAAAATTTTAAATAGATGACGTAAGTAATTTTCTTTTCATTTAATTTAATCAAAATATTCAGTTAACTACTATGCACGATGTATTATAATACACGTAGTTGACAAATTTATATTATAACAGTATCGTAATAGAATGTCGGTCATACCAGATACATAATAGTACATATATACGATATTCAAATTCCAAACCATCCCAACACACAAAGACAAACCTAATAAAAAAAAAAAGAGAGATTCAAAGATAACCTTTCATCACTTATATTTAAACATTATGCTGCCTAAACATGACGTAGAAATGCAAGCCATTGACAATTTGATAATTTGATATATTTTACAAATATCATATCATTTTAAGCTTTTGATAAACCAAAATTTAATCTAATGTGCTGGAGCTTTCTTGTGATGTCCACTTTATTCTTGTGAGGTGGACAAATCACTAAGCGCCACGTAGGTTCAGAAAAATTCTGTGGGCTTTTGGCCCCAGCATCATTGCAGTCTTTTTGGACTTTACTCCAGTTTTGGGCCTATAGCTTTGAGGTGGCAATTCGTGCACAATGGTCGGCTTTTTCACTCTATAAACGAATTCCACACAAATACGACTAGGGTTAATTTATGGTTGTTAATTAGTTTAATACGATATTACTAATTAGTTTACTGGTCACAAATAAAATAAAGTAAATGTTCACGTCAACTAAAAGAGTTAAACTTGTCATTTAAAAAAGGAGAGTAAAACTTGTCATTTTAACGTGAACTTAAATGAGTAATCTGTATATTGTTTTACTTTTATCAAATTTCCGGATATGTATGTTGTATTGATTATCAAGGATCAATGAGATGCATGACTATTAAGTGTCAATTGTTTGTTGTGGTCTATTTTATTTGACAAGGTTAGGTTGGCCGGCGACAAGGAGAAGAGAGAGTGAGAGAGATATATTTGTAGAATTGTAGGAGAATGTGTGTTGTTATCGTTCCTACATTGTGCCTTTATTTATAGTAGTAAAAGGAGAGAAGATATTCCTTCATCCCCAAGGAATACAAGATACAATAGGAAAGGCTAACTAGAATCAAATATAATATAGGATTTACACAATCACACTTAAGGTAGGAATGTTTACAACACTCCCCCTTGAGTGTGTAAATACTTAAGGTAGATTCAGCATCATGCAGAAGTTGAGGAAGTCGACACGTCGACATTGTTTCTAAGGAACAACGCTTATTCTCAATAAGGTAGCAACTTGCATAAGTAGTAAGTCTCACTAAAAAACCCTAAAGCTATGGCAAAAACCTGAGTAGGGACAAAATCCATAATCTAAGGAAAAATGCGTGAGAAATGCAAAGTCAAAAGAAACGTCTACAAGATGTCATCAGGGCTTTGGCATACAAACCCAAATCCAAGTTTTGGTTTTAGATTGGTCCGTGAAGAACCAAAGCCCAAAGGGCTATGTTGTTGGACCAAAAGAACAGCCCATCACATGCTGGGTGTGCTTTGCCGGGGAAGAACGCCATAATTAGTTGACGGCGTTTCCAAGTCGGGGCAAGCCATGGTTTGTCGGAAAGGAGATCTCAACGTCGGGGGAGAGAGAACCGAATGAATTCAAGCAAAACAACCCATGAAAGTCTTTTGGAATTTCGAGAAATTGTTGGCAAAAACGATGAGGTTGTCTAGATTGCACGATTACAAGTCGTGTTTCGTCGGAAAAATCGACGTGGGAGACTTGGGCTTCAGGCTGTGGGTCGGGATGGTGGTGCATCAAACGCACCGTTTTGGTCTAAGGCTTGTGACCAGGGTTCGATTTTTTGGGTTGGGCTCGCCAAGCTGTCGTAGGCTACTGGCCTGGTGCTGGTGGCTTGCACAGTATGGCCCATCACCATGGATTGAGTAGTGCAGGGTGCGGGTTCAAATGACCCTAGGTTTCCCAATTGCAAATTTTTTATTTATTTAATTCAATTCAATAATATAATGCATGTATATATTTTTGATGCAATTCATGGCAAATATCAAATTCACATAATTCAACAATTATGAATATAATGCACACACAATTTATCTAGAATCTAATATTCGAAAACATAAAGTTGGGTCATGCATTATGGTGAATGTTCATGCTATCAGGGCTGCAAAAATATTGAGATAAAAACCATTGTTTTGAGATAACCTGATTGCGTGGTGATATGGATGAACTGGTTTGATGTAGAAAAATTCTTTGCTAAGTGTAGCGGTTGGAGCGTGCTGATGACGTGTTGTGGTCTATTTTATCTGACAAGGTTAGGGTGGCGGCAGTGGCCGGCGGCAAGGAGAAGAGAGAGTGAGAGAGATGTGTTTGCAGAATTGTAGGGGAATGTGTGTTGGTATCCCTCCTACATTGTGCCTTTATTTATAGTAGTAAAATGAGAGAAGATATTCCTTCATCCCCAAGGAATACAAGATACAATAAGAAAGGATAACTATAATCAAATCTAATCTAGGATTTACACAATCACATTTTAACTAGGAATGTTTACGACATCAATTTGAAAATTATTTCAATCTTTAGTTTTTAATTTTTATAGAGGTTTGAAAAATATGATATTTTAAAATTGAAAATTGAAAGCCAAATTATGAAACCTCACACAAGTAGGAATTGTTTGATAATCATTTTGTTTTTAATTTTTAATTAATTTATTTTTTAATTGAAAAGTCGTTTAGTACATACTTTATGTTTTCCGTTTTTCAAAATTAAACTTTCTCTATCTTTCTCCCTCTCTTCTTTTTGGGCCACCCTTATCATTTTCTCCGTCTATCATTAACTTGTGTGGGATGCAAGCTTGATGAATCTTGTCGAATGTATTTTAAAATTTATGAATTAATTATTTGTATATAATTCACGTAGCATTGTATGATTGGATTGGTAGGACCACTCGTGAGTCAGTGTGCTCAAGTGAATTTGAATGAGTAATCTCTATATTGTTTTAATTTTATCAAATTTCCGGATATGTATGTTGTATTGATTATCAAGGATCAATGAGCTGCATGACTATTAAGTGTCAATTTGATAATTATTTCAATTTTTAGTTTTTAATTCTTATAGAGTTTTGAAAAATATGAAATTTGAAAACTGAAAGATAAATTATGAAACCTCACACAAGTAGGAATTGTTTGATAATCATTTAATTTTTAATTTTATTTATTTTTAATTGAAAAGTTGTTTCGTAAATTCTTTATGTTTTCCGTTTTTTATAAATAAACTTTCTCTGTCTTTCCCCCTCTCTTCTTTTTGGGTCATCTTTATCATTTTCTCAGTCTATCATTAACTCATGTGGGATGCAAGTTTGATGAATCTTGTCGAATGTATTTTAAAATTCATGAATATAATTCACGTAGCATTGTATGATTGGATTCGTAGGACCACTCGTGAGTCAATGTGCTCACGTGAATTTAAATGAGTAATCTCTATATCGTTTTAATTTGATCAAATTTCCTGATATGTATGTTGTATTGATTATCAAGGATCAATGAGCTGCATGACTATTAAGTGTCAATTTGACAATTATTTCAATTTTTATAGAGTTTATTTATTTATATTTATTTTTATTTTGTGGTAATAAGTTTTATAGAGTTTTGAAAAATATGAAATTTGAAAACTGAAGGACAAATTATGAAACCTCACACAAGTAGGAATTGTTTGATAATTATTTCGTTTTTAATTTTTAATTTTATTTATTTTTAATTGAAAAGTCATTTAGTAAATATTTTATGTTTTCCGTTTTTCAAAAACAAACTTTCTCTGTCTTTTCCCCTCTCTTCTTTTTGGGCCACCCTTATCATTTTCTCCGTCTATCATTAACTTGTGTGGGATGCGAGCTTGATGAATCTTGTCGAATGTATTTTAAAATTCATGAATTAATTATTTGCATATAATTCACGTAGCATTACATGATTGGATTGGTAGGACCACTCGTGAGCCATGTGAGCACATTCTCGGAAAATTTGAGAAAGGACGTTGATATGCAGCATTCAAATACAAGGACCACATCATCCATTTTTTTGCTTTCTTATGTTCATTTTTGGTATTTAATAAAACATTTATTATTCAGAAAAATAAAAAGTAAAAATAGGTTAATTTTATTTTACACCAAAGTTTTGGGGGTTATTTGCAAAATGAGTTATGAGATTTTATTTTTTGCATATCACACCACGTGATTTCAGTATTGAGTTATGAGATTTTATTTTCAGCGTCTAATTGGAAATTTTATTTTTTAAATTATTAACTTTTTAACACACATATCCCACCATTTGTATAGTGACACATGATATATCACTCATCTTCCAATGTGATTCAGCAGCATCCATTTCACTCCTCTACACCACAGGTGTCACATCAGTTGCAGTCTTCAAATCCATTTCAATCTCAAGTGCAGCATCCTACTGTGATGTCTCATTCTCAGTATTCACATGGTCCAACTGGTGCTTTTACTGCACGAACCAATTTCTCTCCTACAGCACCACAACAAGAGTATTGGTTACTCGATTCCGGAGCAACCAATCATATGACATCTGATCTGTCTAATTTGCAAGCTGCCACTCCTTATTCTTCATCAGAGACAGTTACTAGTGCTAGTGGTGAAGGTTTACAAATTAAACACATTGGTCAAGCTTGTTTATCTAATTCATCACATACACTTGAGTTAAAATCTGTGTTACATGTTCCACACTTATCACAACACTTATTGTCTATGCATCAATTGTGCAAAGACAACAATTGTAGGTGTATTGTTGATGAATTTTCTGTGTGTATACAGGACAAGGTCACCAACAAGGTACTATACCAAGGACTGAGTAACCAAGCTGTCTATCCACTTCCCATTCTTAAACAACCACAGCCCTCTCCTGCAGCATTTCTTGGATAGAAAATCAATACCTCTCTCTGGCATTGCAGATTGGGACATCCAACCAACTCTGTAACTCAAGTAGCCCTTCATAAGTCTGGTATTACTTTTCCCTGTAATTCCACATCTCAAACTTGTATTGATTGCTTACAAGGCAAGTTTACAAAGTTACCTTTTCCCTTAGTAGCTTCAAAGTCTCTTGTTCCTTTTGAAGTCTTGCATACTGATGTATGGGGTCCCTCTCCTACCAAGTCTTTAGAAGGGTATCGCTATTATGTCTCGTTTATCGATGAATGTACCCGTTATACATGGATCTTTCCCATGATTAATAAAGCTGCTGTCTTTGAGATATTTGTGCACTTCCAAGCTTATATTCATACCTCTTTTTCTGCACATATTAAAGTCCTACAGAGTGATGGTGGGGGAGAGTATACTAGTCTTTTATTTCAAAATTTTCTAAAATCTAAAGGGATTGTCCACCAAAAATCATGTCCCTACACTCCTGAGCAGAATGGTTTAGCTGAGCGAAAGAATAGGCATATTGTTGAAACTGCTATCACATTACTTCAAAAAGCTTCCCTCTCACCTGAGTTTTGGTTTCATGCCTGTGCTACAGCTACTTATCTTATTAATAGGATGCCTACATCTGTGTTAAAGATGCACTCTTCATTTGAGATGTTATTTCACTCTCCACCTTCCCTTGAGCATTTAAGGATTTTTGGCTGTGCATGTTACCCTTCCATGAAACCCTATAGACAACATAAACTGGAACCTAAAACCATACAATGTCTTTTCTTGGGGTATGCTGCTCAATATAAAGGTTACATTTGTTATGATACCAAGGCTAATAAGCTTATTGTGTCCAGACATGTCTTGTTTGATGAAACTATTTTTCCTAGTGCTACAGGGTTGTCCAAATCTTGTCTCCAATCTGCTATCTTCACCCAACCACATCCACACTTGATTAGTCACTCTAATACCTTTCATCATCCTCCCATCATACCAATACCATTTCCACAAATACCATCTTCTTCTCCAGTCCCTGTTACTCAGTCCAACTCTCCAACACTTGGTGATCTTGTCTCTACTGGAGGTGCAACTGTCTTAGATTCTACTGATTTTCAAGCTCCTGATCTGCCACCTGGAGATTCACTTGTCTCGGATTCTGACACCAACCCTGCTGTAACTACCTCTCAAGTTCCTGATCTGCAACCTGTTTCTGTGATCCATACTAATGCACATCCAATGCAAACACGGTCCAAGTCTGGGATCTCTAAAAAGAAGGCCTTTTCTGCTTCCATGTCCATTGATTCCTCTCTGGATAGGGAACCTCAGTTTTTCCGTGCTGCTTCCAAGTGTTCTCAGTGGAAATGTGCAATGAATGAGGAGATGGAAGCTCTTATTACACAGAAGACATGGACCTTAGTTCCCCTTCCACCTCACAAGAACCTGGTGGGTTGTAAGTGGATTTATAAGGTTAAAAGACATCCTGATGGGTCTGTTGCGAGGTATAAGGCTCGTCTAGTAGCCAAAGGGTTCTCTCAGGAAGCAGGTCTTGATTATTATGAGACCTTTAGTCCTGTAGTTAAACCTACTACAGTCAGATTGATGTTATCATTGGCTGCTACAAAGGGGTGGAAACTTAAACAATTAGATGTCAAGAATGCTTTTCTGCATGGGTTTCTAGATGAAGAAGTATATATGTCTCAACCACAGGGGTTTATTGACAAGGATCATCCAGAGTTTGTGTGTAAACTTGAAAGGTCTTTATATGGCCTTAAACAGGCTCCCCGAGCATGGAATGAAAGGTTTTCCCGATTTCTTCTTAGTTTGGGTTTTAAAGCTTCTTATGCAGATCCATCTCTTTATGTCCAAAATAATGGTCATTCCATTGTTGTGTTGCTCCTTTATGTTGATGACATTATCCTAAGTGGAGATGATGATTCTCATGTTCAATCTGTGATCCACCAATTAACCAAGGAGTTTGATATGAAGGATTTAGGAATTCTGCACTATTTTCTTGGTCTGCAAATTGAGTATCAATCTCAGGGAATCCTTATTCATCAGTCCAAATATATCAAGGACTTGTTGCACAAGACAAATATGCTAGACAGTAAACCTTGTACTACCCCTTGTCATCCTCATCAAAAGCTATTAACTCATGGTAGTCCTCCAGTTCCCGATCCAGGTATTTACAGGAGTATAGTTGGTGCCCTTCAGTATTTGACGTTTACTAGACCTGATATAGCCTATTCGGTTAATCAAGTTTGTCAATTCATGCATTCTCCCCTTGAAAGTCATTTTGTTGCCGTCAAGCGCATCTTGAGGTATCTCAAAGGGACTATGCAGCTTGGCTTGTGCTATAAACCTGGCAGTTTGAATATTAAAGCTTACACAGATGCTGATTGGGCTGGGGATCCCAATGACCGACGATCAACTACTGGTTTCATTGTGTTTTTAGGCCACAATCCCATTTCTTGGAGTTCGAAGAAGCAGCATACTGTTAGTCGGTCTTCTACTGAGGCCGAGAATAGAGCAATGGCCACTACAACTGCTGAGGTGGTATGGCTTCAACAATTACTCAAGGATCTGTCTCTTTCTTCGTCAGTTACTCCTTTGCTTCATTGCGACAACATATCTGCCATGGCTCTAGCAACTAATCCCATTTTGCATTCTAAAGCTAAACACATCGAAATAGACTGTCATTTTGTGCGTGAAAGGGTTCAGCAAGGCATAATTTTGTTGCAGTTTGTTGCCTCTTCCGAACAATTTGCTGATATTCTTACCAAGGGTTTGTGTTTTCCATTGTTTAGTTCTCATTGTAACAATCTTATGCTTGGGATTGCCTAGCATCAGATTGAGGGGGAATGTTAGATTACATGATGTATGGTTAGTTGTTAGGCACTGCCATGTGTCTCTATTGTATTGGTGAGTCTAGAAGTTAGTTATGTGTAGTTGTATTTATAACAAGGATAGGTTGTAATATGTGATATATATGAAAAATATCAGTTTCTCTCACTACTCTCTCTCTTCGAATTCTCTCTGCATTTCTCCATAACTAAATCTCAGCGTTAACAGTTTTCCGGTCACACTGAAAAATCTCTCCCACATTTTAAGTACATGTTGACCACCAATTTCAATGTTAGTATTTTAGTCTTTAAATCATTTTATGAAATTAACAGTCAAGCTTAAAATGTGGATCCAATATATGCTACATAAGCATTAATGTCTAATCAGACGCTAAAATTAACCGTTACTAAATTAATGCAATTAAAAAACCACGTGATGTAATACTCACAAATTAATTAAAACTACTCATTTTACAAATGAGACCCCGAACGAACCTTATGGCGTAAAATGCGGTTAAACCAGAAAGAAAAACTAGGTCAATTTTAACATCGCTAACGCTATGGCGGGTCAATTTTGAAGCGTGTTTTCCCTAGGTCTGCGAAGCCCTTCACGTACGGAAGGTTCAAGAATTGACTGGATTTCAATTATTTAACGGTATTTATTTCAAAAATAAATTATTACTTGTGCGAGAAAACGACATCCACATTGAACACAGATAGTTTATAATATGGTCGTATAAGGACGAAAACTACGTCACGACGAGAATTTCAACATATATGTCTAAGTTACCGGATACAAGACCCGAATGAACAAATGGGACATCTTTGCTATCTCTTGCCGGACTTTTCCTTTCAGTTCATTTGACAACGTTTTCCTGCATACATATTTCTTGTACAGAATGGGATACTCAATACTTCTGCGACGTTTTTCGCTCCTCTATTTCGAGTAAGTATGCAAACAAGTGAGTTGCCATCGGGAATGCGCAGTTGCTCGTTTGTGTTGAAGGATGGCATAGTCTTCAGACGAAATTTGTCTCCCCAGTTTAGGTGTCTCAAAAAATTTGGAACACATAAAGCTCCGTTTCTACTTGTCACGTGATTCCCTTTTTGGCAGAAAATCAGGCCGCCTCCACCGGAGATTGAACCACCGCGTGCCTACAAGAGGAGTAACAGCCAGCAAAATCTATGAGACAACAGTATTGTTATTCGAATCCAATCTGAGCTAACATAAGTCATACATGACACATGTTATAGACAAGGAGATAAACGCATTTTGCGGAAATAAAAATGACAAGACTTCGAAAAGCAAAGATGATTACCAGTAGAACTTCTTGAGAAGAATTTTAGCACTTCATCGATGATAACAACCTAAAATCAGATCACGATCGAAAGCTTGAATGAGCATTGACAAAGAGTATTAAAAAACAGGAGTCAAAACATAGGAGATCTGAAAGATAAACCACATACGGGAAATGAAAGGTATAGCACAACAATCCAGTCGGCCCAAGATAACGGTGTAACCTACAGCACAAAATATTACATTTACGGGACCATTAGTAATGTTCATTTACATAAAAACAATAAAAGAAACTGTCAAACACAAGAGCAGGTATAAGATTACTTACGGAGAAAAGAATAGAGAGTGGATGGACGTATAATATTAGTACGTGGAGGATCATCGTTAGAATAATTGAACCAACAAGCCACAAGTTACTCCATGGAGGGATAACACTGGAAACCAGAGAAAGTCAGTGCTAAAGTCAGTCTAGTCTCCAACCAAAAATGTCGAACTGAAATAACTTAGTCATTAGAAATAAACTGGAATTTGAGTTGGGGCAAAGTAATAACTTAAATTTTAAAAGTAAATTGTAGTATTAATATCTACGTATATGCTTACACAAGAGACTGATTTTCGCTGAGATTATTCAAGGCGTTAAACATTTCAACAACTACAAGCACAGTCATGGATACAGTTGATGGATGGCGATCATCAAATATACTGCATGGATAAGTTGTCTCCCTCGTTGAGCATGAGTCAAAATTCATCTGGAATGAAATAACAAAAAAGGTGAAAACCAGCAGTTTATACATAACGGAGGATGTTATAAGTGTCTAGTCTACAGACATATCTATGTAAGTAACAATTAAACATATGTCATAAAATCTGTAGAAACCAGTAAACAAGCGGACGATGATTTTAGCAAGTACAGAATTTCAGAGCCTGTATGATCTTACCAATTCAGAATATGGCAGTTGAGGACCGCTATCAGAGTAAACAAACCACCATATAAATCCCGCAACCGTGGCAAGCCCAACATAAGCTGCAATTCATACACCTTCATTTGATTTGCATGAGGAAAATAAACAAGCGCTAAATCATGACACAAAAAATCCTAAACAAATAGGATCAATCATGTTATATTCAATAAATGGCTTCATGTTATGGCTTAAGTTTTTTACTAATTGGCAGCACCAATTCTGGACAGTCCTTTTCTCTATCGATACATAATGGAAAAGGAGTGCAACCAAAGCAGGGATCAAAAGGCCATTCAGCAAGTAATGCCAATTCATTTGTTTAAATATAAGCTTATGAAAGAGAGATTAAATGACTTACTATTATAAGGCTTAACATTGCTTCATGTTGAAAAAATAACGTAAAAGGGATGCACTACAATGCTTTACAGCTTTTAATTATAGCTAAACTAGTACATGTAGGATTAATTTCACTGGGAACCATATTTAATGGGAACTATGCATACCTCCAATTACCAAATAACGAAAAAACAGCCATCCAGAAACAACTGCTTCATTGACCTGTACGCATATAGAAGTTAGAGTGACGTTATGCTAAAACTAGAACTTTTTTGAACCACAGAAAGACTAGTTTTATGAGATTAAGATAACATCAATAATGGATGAAACACACATATGGCCTAGTGAAACAAAATAAATGTCCGAACTTGTCCTTGATATTTATCTCTAATAATCTCCATAGAAAAAAACTCAACGCCATTTCTCATTCAGCCACTTTTAGGCAACTAGTGTTAAAGACATATAAAAGGAGGAAAAGAAAGAACAAATCAGAATACTGATGGAAGAATTAATTAATACAATACCTTTCGAGGTTTAGCTTTCATCACATCAGAATCTTGCTTATTAAAACCAATAGCAGTGGCAGGCAATCCATCAGTAACTAAGTTGACCCAGAGCAACTGGACCTGGAAATATTTTTCATGAAAGTTTCAAGGACATGAAAGTAATAGAAGCAGAAGACATTACTGTTCTCGAATAGAATGAGTTGGAAAATAAAATATCATAATTCGCACGTAAAAGAACTCACAGGGGCTAGGGTATCAGGTATGCCAAGTACAGCTGCCACAAATATACAAACTACTTCACCAATATTTGAAGAGATCATATATCTGATAAATTGCTTCGTGTTATTGTATATAGCCCTTCCCTCTGCAACAGCCTGCCAAGAATTAACCACTAATAAAGCTAAATGGAACAGGCATATACGTAAAAGTCCTCATTGACTAGTAGAAACACAATACTAGCCAAAATAATATAAAAATGAAAATGGAGAAAGAAAGGCTTACTGCAACAATAGTAGCAAAATTGTCATCTGCCAAAACCATATCTGAAGCACTCTGATAAGGGCAAAAATAACAGCGGTGAGAAGAGTAAAGTAAAACTACAATGTGGTGATAAAACCAAGAATGGCTCTAGGAACCAAATAGTATAGAAGTTGATTTCGCAATGGCAAGGGTGAAAACAATATGTATCCTGGGCTACATTGGTGAAAGAGTGCATTTACATGCTATTGCCTTTAATTATATATGGGCTGGAGCTTTTAAGTGCATTCATGTGTTTGGATGCAGATATGACTTCAAAATAAGAATGAAATGATAATTGAAAAGAGGCCACTTACTAACGGCCTTTTCACCTAGTGATATAGGTACTCAGTAACTTTAGTTTGAAGACTGCAACAGGCATCGGGCACTATCACGCTGTTAAGGTGGCCTCAGACAGTGCAAACAGTGCAAGGAACGTGGTTTAAGCTTCTCACTAAAAAGGAAAGCTCTTTACTAATTAGCGTGCAAAAAATGAGTACCTTGGCAACGGCTGTTCCTGAACCCATGGCAATTCCAATATCTGCCTTTTTTAGTGCAGGTGCATCATTAACACCATCACCAGTCATTGCAACCTAACAAGCACACCAAAGATTCAGGAAAGTCCACAGAAGAGCATGCACAGTGAGCACGAAAAAGATTAATCTAGAGTTTCATGACTAGTGTCACTAGCGTTGTTCTCACATCAATCATTTGTACCCTCAACTCATATCCTCAAATGAATAAGTTTCTTTTACAAATTTTAATAGAGCAAACATCGATTCCTAGGCTAAAATGAAGGTATTGCATCGATATAATGATTCAGTGTCCAGTGATAAGGCTCTAGAGGGGTGTACCACTTCGTTCTGGTTTCGCAAGGCCTCAACCAGCATCCTTTTATGAGAAGGTTCAACTCTAAACAAACCAGAGAAAAAAGCAGACTTACTCAAGATATTGAAAGAGAAAATTTGACAAAAAGATGATTAAAAAAGATGGAACACATGGCAAATTCATAATCTTGCATAGAAAATTGACAAGATACAGCATGGATGCAACCAGTATACCTGGTGAATAGTGCCATGCGTTGCAATGCCAGCGTTTTCTGCATTGCTGGTAATTCTTCAAACTCAGTTGCAGTGTAAGAGTGTCCAGCAAGATCTTCTAAGTGATCAAAAGCCCCTATCTTGCGGCAAAGTGATTCAGCTGTTGACTGAAATCATGCCCAAATCAGCCGGAGTGTTCTAACCATGTACGTGGACATATACATGTGCATAAGCATACATCCATGCATAAAAGGATAGACCTACCTTGTTGTCCCCAGTTACAACTATAACTCGTATGCCAGCAGTCATGCATGAAAGCATAGCATTTCTCACTTCTTCTCTTGGAGGATCAAGCATTCCGATCTTCAAAAGAAACAAAGTAAGAAAAATGTATACGACATTAATAAATTATAACAGAGCTAATGAACATCAGGACAACGTCCATTTCTTGCAAAATAAAAAATTAAAATCACGATTAAGTACAGTAGCAAGTATTTGGCACAGCAACCAAACTTGACTTTATATTTTGAAAAGAAAGCATACCAACCCAATGAATGTTAGATCCTTCTCATCATTATGGGAGAGACTCTGTAGACCCATGGGCATCCGCTTGAAGGCCAGGGCCAAGCATCTTAGTGTTTCCTTTCCTGCAAAACTGTCCAAAAAATATGTATTGCAAACTCAAAAGAATTCTACGCTTGCCATTACAAGAATTTAGACAGGTTTGACTAGTAAGAATTTTAGGGCCACTAAGAGAGATGAAGAAAATATTCCTAACCTATGGAACCTTGATTCCAGCTCAGCCCGGATACTAGTGGTTAGTGGTATGGCAGAACCATCATCATTGCACAGAATACTGGTGCATCTAGAAATAATACTCTCTGGAGCACCTTTTGAAAACATAATTTGCAATTGGTTTCGGCTGCAAAGAACACTCATCATCTTCCGATCACGAGAAAAATCTGCAACAGAAATCTGCAAGCAATATATTAAACTAATAAGCAAAACAAATCTTACTGCAACAGAAATATGGCAGTTTAGAAACTTTTTTCCACTGTATTTCTTTTGTGTTTATTGAGTAAATAGTTCCACTGTTACTACTTATGACATTAAAGTAAAACTCAAAGGAAGACATAGATGCATAAGCACAAACACCAGCCAATGATTTGTAGCTAGAAATCAAGATACAGCCTAGTATTTTTAGCAGACGACAATAGAGGGCCAATAAAAAAAATATACAGAGGTACACAAGAATACAAACCAACAAGTAGAAGCAATAACAAGTTAATCCAAGTTGTTCGGTAAGGAGGTGAAACAGCATTAAAACATCATAATTCATTGGCAGATATTATTATGTCCAGATACATAAGAAAATGGTATATATTTCATATCATAAAAATATAATATAAATGTAGAAAAAATAATACCTAAAAGCATTAGAATATAAAAACTACAAACTGGATATTTGTAAACCATGCAGCATACATATTTATAAGCTATATTTTAATCTTGATCTATTAGTTTAACAATTTAATCTCTTTCTCCATTTGGGGCGGGGTGTGAGGGCACTGAGGGGGAGGGATCACAAGGCAAACCTTTTTAAAATGGTCCTCCCAGTAGCGATTACAGTAAGATGCACGTTCATGCTTGCTCAGCATATTCAGAGAAGAAGGCATAGAATCAAAGCCAGGAAGACCAATCTGTAAAGGAAAGAAAAAGAACTTACAAGTACAAACCTTGAATAACTGCATGACAAAAAAAACTAGAGAAACGAAGGGGAAGACAGTGAGAATTGAAAACTTCAGTTATTAGCAAATGTTCAGACTGTATAAGTACGTAAATGAACCTTCTCTGCAAGAACACGGAGGGCAACTTCAGTTGACTCGCCAATTTTTTCATAGTTACTCTTGTCAGGATTATATTGCAGGATGGACTCATTACACAGTGCTGAACACATTGCTATGTGAAGAAGACAGGGAGACTGAGCTGGAAGTTCAAGCTGAAAAATAGAGAACACTTCAAATTGGTGCGGAACTAAAAAGGAGACCTGAATGAAGCATTTAAAAACTTATGCCAGGTCTCATTTATATAACCCCATCGTAATAATTCACGTGACACATTCAAATTTTGGTCAATAGAAGGTATTGCAACTTCTTTTTTTTTATTATTTTATTATTTTTTATTATTTTTTATTATTTTTTGACTTTCAGTCACTTGTCAATATGCCAAAGATGCAAAAGTAAATCACCTGAAGCCCAGTACTGTCAAAAATTAAGCCCTCCGGCGCATATGTTGTTCCACTCACACTGTATTCGGAAATAACAGGAGCATGTTGTACAGTATGAAGCACACAAACCTGCAGAGATGAGAGTAGCAGTGGGTGAAAAATCATTTGAGTGAAACATAATTGCGCCAAGCCAACAATTATAGTAAGTGAAGAAAGTTTGAAATTAACACTCCAAGATTTTAAATCAGGCAGCCAGGCTGTAGTAACTTAGTTTCACATAGTTCTGTGAAACCTGGTGAGCAAAGTAATCTTTCAATTACACTGATGTCTTTGTAAAATGAACAAATACAATTGTACATGACTTCAAACATCTGATACACCAGAATTCATGTTGTCCTTCATGTTACATAACTCACAAATTCCTTGTCATTATCAGAAATGCCTATAAATATGCACATGAGCGTGCACTTCTGTGCCTCTGCTTCCCCCACTGCATATGTATGCACATGTGTTGTGCATATAAATGCATGTGTTGCATCCTTTGGAGGTAGGTTATTACAAGTTTCTACTGCAAGTAATATATAAAGACAATACAAAGGCACAAATCAATCAAATAAAAAACACATATGCCAATAATCTAGGAAGTGACAATTTATGTTCCTTGCTACTTACAGGAATATAGGGAGTCAAAAAGATTAGAAAGGTCATATTCAACTGTTTACTATGGCAAGGTCTTTCGATAATCACCTTTGAGGCAGACATCATATTGGTTGTCAGTGTTCCGGTTTTGTCACTGCAGATTACTGTAGTGCAGCCTAAAGTCTCAACAGATGGCAAAGACCTTACAATGGCATTCAACCGAGCCATTCGTTTTGTCCCAAGAGCCAAACAACTAGAACCAAAACGAAGAAAGACCATGACAAAGAAAAGCATCAGACATCATATTATAACGTCTTTGTCATTTGATCTATACACAAGTAAAAGTTCAAGTACTCACGTTGTAACGACAGCTGGAAGTCCTTCAGGGATTGCTGCAACCGCAAGTGCGACTGCAATCTTAGTGGGCACAAGAAAATAGTTTGTAAACATTAAATCAGGAAAGATTAGTAAAAGCCATTATAAATCAGCCATTGAAACAGAAATGTGATGGAAAAAAGTTACAAGGAAAATGAAAACCTAAAAGAATTTTCTGTGTACCTTGAAGTAATGAATTGCACCACGCAAGAACCCACCATGAGCAGGGTCACGAAAGTGACCAATATTTACAATCCATACCAGTACACATATGCCAGCAATAACCTGAGAAAGCAATGAAAGTTAAGAAATGCATAATAAAGCATACTGGAGAGCAATGACCAAATAAAAACTTCGAGAGTTACCTTGGCCAAGAATGTACCAAATTCATCCAGCTTCTTTTTCAATGGCGTCACTTCCTGCAAACAGCCGTATAAATGAATAATCGGAAGTAAGCTCAGGTCATCTATATATAAACTACAAGTTCAACAAAGGATCTTTTCTTTCAAGCTTCTTTCATGTCAAGTTTTAGAAGAAAAAGTGAAGAAAGGACTTCATGAAGTAAAGATATTTCAAGTACTGTGCTCTATGTTGTGACTCCTTCCATTATTTCGCTACTGATTTTTCAAGTAGGAAGAGAGAACCATATAGATATGCAGAACCATACTTCTTCGAACTAGGCAGTAATGGCAGTACACAAACAGCTTTACTATATCAATGCTAGAAAAATAATTAAAAATTCAAAGCAAGATTACAAGTTACTGAAATGGTAAGAGCACACAGATATAAACTACTGAAAAAAATCAGAATTTACAGTTCTTACATCTTCTGTTTGCAACATTGAATCGTGTATACCACCCATAGCAGTGTGTGTTCCAACTCCCACTACAACAGCTCTAGCCCTACCAGCCACGACTACTGTACCCTGAGGATCAAGATGTGCAGGACGTTGATCATTGCTTTGTAACATACAGAAATAGAAAACTTCATCAACCCATTCCCTCAAGTTTATAAAATAGGTAACTGGGCACATAGAAACTGGATCCAGCATATAGCTTCAAGATAGAAACTGGATCCAGCATATAGCTTCAAGAAACATAAAATTTTACCGAGAAAAGGATATTTGTCTTGTCTTGATATACAACATTTGTTGCAGTAGTGGACTCGAGCTCTTTTCCGACAGAGCAACTCTCACCTGCCATCATCAAACAAAAGTTCTCAAATAAATTGATCCAGCATGCCCTCAATCATTATGAAGTCACAATTACAATACACACAATTTAAAAAGACAATAATTTTTACCAAAAAAAACAACAATAATGAAAAGTATCCATCAACAAAACAAATATCCATTTGATTTACTATATCCAGTACATAAAGCAGATGTACCTGTAAGAATTGCCTGATCAACACGTAATTGATTACTTAGCATCTCAATCATTCTCATATCAGCTGGAATTTTGCCTCCCACTATACATTTGACCCAACCCAAAAGAAAAATCAAATCCAAGAGTAACCACAATATTAAACCAATTTTGCATGCTCAAAGCTACTTACCAGCCACTTCTACAATATCACCTGGGACAAGCTCTGTCGCTGGAAGTATGGAGAAGCAACCTGCAAGGAGTTACTTTTATGTCAACTTTTGAGTGGTAAAGGATGACACAATTTTATCAAGCAATTTGATATGATGCTCATAAGATTTTGTTGGTCAACCACTACTCCCAAAAGCTTAGGTTGTCCTTAGTTAGCAATTATATCCCTTTTCAAGCAAAATTAACAATGTTCCCTCAATTTCCCTTTTTTGTCCCCAAGATCCATCCAAGGAGTCACATTTAATCACAAAAGCAAAGCATCCAAAAAGAATCAACAATAATAAATATGTTTCACTATTCTCAGTCCTTCACAGACAGCTCAGCAGTGTGACTAGCCATGAAGGTCTCTTTTTTAAAACAAAGCTAGCTACATCACAAGCATAAGATCACACTAATGAGATCTCAACCAGCACCGTCATAATAAAAGGGTGTACTACCTTACACTTCTTATGGTCTGATTTTTACAAATTAAGCTCTAGAAAGAAAACCTTAACAAAAGAGGACTTAGAAACATGAAATCAAAACATCATAGTGCAAACAGCATTTAGCCTGGTCAAGTCACTTCCTAAATTAATTTTTTACCATTTCGCAGCACAGTTGCGATATCGGCTTGGTATGCACGTAGCTCCTACAATATCAAGGGTAAAAATAAGGAATCAGAACAAGTCGAAGCCGCAAGGACTAATTCAAGAATTTCCAGAACGAAAAGTAGGTTACCTAGGACTTCATGTATTAATCTTCTACAACGTGCAACAGAAAATAAAGACAAGCATTGTAAGAGGTAGACACGGGTACATGGGAAAGGGTGAGGATAAGTAGATTAACTCAAGTGTTAATGGCCAATCAACAAATTGAACATAACTTCAAGTTTTAGTAGAGAATGAACTTATAGAAAAAGGAAGCACGGTTCCCACATCCACTGAATTGGTAGTCTTTCAAGATGTTTTCTGATATTTATGCAAGTTCTGAAGGGCTATAAATATAAAAGTTACCTCAAGAGCCTTTTCTGCGTTTGTTTCTGTAATCACTCCTACTGCAGCATTTGCAGCCAATATCAAGAGAATAACCTGTGCCCCAATAATTTCAAGACAATAGAATCTTTATTAAGACCAAGTTGTATGCCGCGTGCTTAATCAACAACAGACGTAGAAAAGAGTTATAGTGAATCATAACATTCAAAGCCTTACTTGTAAAGTTTCAAGAGCAACAAATTTTGAGCAAGATATATTTCAATACTTCAACAAAAAGACATGCATCAAAGACTTAATAGTTGAAAAAAAATCAGAGAGAATAGCTGAGTGCAAATCAAACACGAAGGAATAAGAATCACATCCAGACCTTGAAAGTAAAAATATGAAGACAAAGAAAGCACAAGGACATGCATCTAGGCATCAATAACTAAACTAACAATCTTTTTTAGCCATTCTAAAATAACAGTTTAACATGCATAGCATCTTTCCTTCTTTATTTTTCAGGGAAACAAAAATTGTATTAAGAAAGAACATGCATACTATCATTTTTCTTTTTTGGATAGTAGATTACTCCTGAAAGGTGAATTCAACCCATGCTTTGAAAAATAATAAATAACAATAGTAATAAGCAATCAGTTTAGCAAAGCAGAAAAATATCACATCTTACAGAAGGCTCCAAAAAAGCTGTTAATCCCGTATCTCCATTAATCAAAGCCAGAACAAAAGAAACAAGCGCCGCAACAATCAAGATCTTTACAAGCAAATCATCAAATTGCTTCAAAACCAATTTCCAGAATGAAGCCCCTGCATATGAAATATAGATAGTTTTCATAACAGGCATGAAAATCACAATCTTGATATAGATAGATCCATACCAGTAGCATTATCCTAAAAAATGAATTCGAGTAAACAAATTTGTATTTAGACTCCCTAAAATTCTTCATTCTCACCAACCTCACCAAAACCAGCCACCTCTTCTAAAGGGATCATGACTGTGGTTTTCTACACTTTGTGAAATTGGGAGTATTAACAAATTATTGGCAGTACACAAGCCATTGGCCGCTAAAAGCCACATTCAAATAATGGTCTATAAATACAACAACGAGAAAAAGTAAGGGCTCGTTTGGATGTGCTTTTTAAATGACTGAAAACACTTTTAGAGAAAATGTTTTTCAAAACCACTTTAAGTGCTTTCTACAAGAAGCACCAGTTATGTCCTTCTTCCAGGAAGCACTTTAAGTGCTTTTCCAAGATTTATTAGCATTTTTACTAAGGATTGTTTCCAAAAATATTTTCACCAAAAGCGCTTTCAGTCATTTTAAAAGCACATCCAAACGAGCTCTAATTTCAGGTGGAACTCGTGCTTCATTTAGTACAGGAAAGAGTAGGGGGATTTGAGAAGACATAAACAAAAATGTACTCGTGCAATCAATGAAAGAAACATCACGTTAACTTGCTTATGCGAGATGGATAGAGTAGGGGGAAAGGAAGTGGTTTACTTACTTTTCTCTTCCGGAAGCACTGCATACCATATTCCAAGCATGTACCAAAGAAGAAACCACATTAGAACTTGACAAATAATACCAAAACCAGCACTCTAGTCTGGAGGACAAAACAACCGAATTGGTGAACGAAGACGCACACGCGCTGGGAGCAGAGAAAACATACCATTTTTGCCGTAGAGTCTTGCATGTTGCACAACCTGCGAACAACGTAACAATTCAAACCTCAAGAGCATATAAAACTAACTCCAAAACTGAATTAGAACTAAATAACCAATAAAACAGAACAAATTTCACAGCTTTCGCTCCGAAAGAAACAAACTTTACAATACCTGTGAGTCATTGAGGCCCTTCTTCGGGTCCACGCCGAAGAAATCCAACACCTAACCAATAATACACGGGCAAAACAATGAAGTAGTTAATTAATCAATCACTGGAACCGGAAAACGCCACATCTCCATGGAAATGCTGCAACAGAAGCTTCCAATTTCCAATGAATTCAATTCTTCCACCTCAAGATTCAAATTCTTTCATCTAAAAACACACGCACACACAGGAATTTGGAAGCTGGTAAAACCGATGGATTACTGGATTGCTGAAATACTGAATTACCTCGGTGACGGATCGAGCGTAAGCGTCCTCCATTGAAGGACGACGAAGAGCTTGGATTGGGTCGGAGCCTGGAACCTCTTCTTCTTCAACTCTGTTTTCGTACCAGTCCACTGCAAGTAACGGGTGAGATCTGAACAGAAGGGGAAATTTTGGAGCGAGACGTTATGTTTAAGCAACGTCGTCGTTTTGGGTTGTGGCCTTTCTGTTTCGTAATTCGCAAAGTAAAGGCTTTTGATTGGGCCGACTTTCGGATCTGGATCTTGGCCCATATGAAATAAATGGTGATTATAAAGTGGATTGACCCTTTGGTGGAGAGTAAAATTATTTTTGTTGATCTTCTAGTTGGAATTTTTATTTTTTGGTTAGGGATCCCATTTTTCGAAACCGCATAATTTCAAATTTTTGGTGTTTTATGACTAATTAGGTTTGAATATTATTGACGAACGATTGGATGAAATTTGATATGCAAAGTTATTAAGGTTTTATGCAATTGTATTTGTTGGATTTAAATATTCGATTAGGACACGAGGTGTTGCAAATGGACGACATGATTGAAACCTTCTTCTCTCTTTTTTTTTTTTGTTTTATTGTTCAATTATCATTTTATTGTCATGTCCAAGAATTACTCAAAATGAGGACATTAGGAAAATAGCACGTTTTTAGATTTCAATTTTTCTTAAAGACGAATTTGAACCACATTATTATTAATCCATTATGAGGCTTAGATGTGCGGTCCATAAGTTGACATTTGTAAAGCGGTGGGCCGGTGCTTTCAAATCTCCAAAATCCACGTTTTTAACACCGTGGACCGATCCTCAATGGGCCTTTTTGTTTTTTGGTCAATTCAATGGGCCTTTTAGATATGCCTCTAATTTGACCTATAAATACACACTCCATGATCAAAACCGGTCCGACCCGGTTCACACGACCCAACAACAAGACCTATCATCCAACCCGCGCCGCGCTTAAACCCTCGAACAAAAACCTAACTTCATTCCGGCTTCTTCGTCTTCTTTCTCCTCTCTTTCTCTCTCTGATGCTCTCGCACCTCCATTACACTCCCTTCACTCTCGGAGTCACTCGCGGAAACACCAAACCCTAACCCTAATCGTTTACGGGGGCGCTTTCCGGGACTCAGAGCCTCAGACGAACATGTCTGAAGCTTACAGGGCCAGTTCCGTCGATTGGAAGCCCTCTCCCTTGGTTGCCCTAGCCACCAGCGTCGACGACTCCCAAGTCGCCGCTGCCCGCCAGGACGGCTCCCTCGAGATTTGGCTTGTCTCCCCCGGCTCCGTCGGCTGGCACTGTCAGCTGGTACGGTCACAACCACGAACTCTCTTTCTATATACACTATATGTTTACGTATAGCCTTTGGAATTGATAATCATCAGTAATTGATAGCTTACTTTAATTTAAAGTTAAAATATCAATGTTTTGTTTTGTTTCTGTGCTTAAGACGATTCATGGTGATCCTGAATCTCGAGTCTCGTCGCTTATTTGGTGTCGTCCTGGCTCGAAAGGGTTTCCTTGTGGACGGTTGTTCTCGTCGAGCATCAATGGTTCGGTTTCGCAGTGGGATCTTTTCCATTTGAAGCAGAAGGTATGCTTTTCTGTTTGTAATGAAGCTAAATTGAGCATTTCCATTGTTTAACTTGTAAGCCAAATTTTATGCAAACAATTGATGAGATGTGTAATTACTCATACTTTCGTAATTCTTAATTTTTAGTTCTCGAAGCATTTATTGTGATGAAGCATCAGATGCTTTAACCAAATTTTGTTTTCCATTCGTAGACCGTGTTGGATTCTATTGGGGTCTCAATCTGGCAAATGGCTGTTGCACCGTGTACTAATGAAACTGAACCTAAGGACTACCCTATTGGAAATGGGTTTCTTAAAGCTAATAGTACTGAGGGGGATGATAGCGAAGATGATTCCAATTCAGCTGAGATTAATGAGCAATCAGTTGTTGAGAACCAGCGTGTGGCATTAGCTTGTGATGATGGCTGTGTGCGGATATACACCATTACCAACACAGATGAGTTTGTATACACTAAATCATTGCCTAGGGTCAGTGGTGAGATATCTACCCTTTTTGTTATTCTAGCTCTTGGAGTTTTGTTTTTCTTCCTTATTTTTCTCTTTCATAAGTTTCAATTTTGATGTTTTTGTGATGTTCTATATTTCAGGACGTGTCTTGAGTGTGACATGGAGTCCTGATGCTAAATTTATATATTCGGGGAGTAGTGATGGGTATGTTTGAACATTTACAGCAACTGTACTTGTTGTGAACTTCTATGAATTATTACGAGTTATACTAGTGTCATTTCTATGCATTTGATGATTTTTTTTTCGTTGGGCAGGATTATAAGATGCTGGGATGCTAAATTGGGCCATGAAATTTATAGGATTACGGTTGGGCTTGGAGGTTTGGGTAGTGGACCTGAACTTTGCGTTTGGTCGTTACTTTCTCTGAGGTAAAAATGAGGCACATATTTATTATTTTCTGCTGCTTCAAATTGATTTTTCAGTTTGTCGCATCTATTGGTGTTTATTAGCTGCTGAACTACCTTTTTGAAAATCAAGTTCTTTCTTTACACCAGGTGTGGGAACCTTGTAAGTGCAGACAGTACTGGCAGTGTTCAGTTTTGGGACAGTCAGCATGGAACTCTATTGCAGGCACATTCGAACCACAAAGGTGATGTAAATGCTCTGGCAGCAGTTCCCAGCCATAATAGGGTGTTTTCTGCTGGTTCCGATGGTCAGGTACATGATTCATCTTGGAGAGAAAAATCGTTGGTAGTTCTGGATTGTTATTCTGTTAATTGTTTTAGGAAATAAGAATTTGATATCTGCCTCCAGAATATGAGGAAATTTTAACTCACTTCAGTTGTAGCAACAGACTAATAGTTTAGCATAACAATAAACAATACACCAGGACATAACCAGCCAGTGCATTATTTTTATAATGCATTCATTTCTTGTTCTTTTGCTGTGCATTATGTGGACCCTGTATCTTATGCTGCATACAGTTCCGTTAGAATGTTTTATGCCATAATTGGATATTGTCCATTCATCTCTTATTGTATTGAAGTGAAATTCTTGGCGGTGGTTATTAACTAATGAGTAGTAACAAGAACAGTTTATTATTTTCTCTAGCATCTTGAACTAATTGAATAAATTGGAGGGAAATTAGGGACATCAAATTTACTTATGAAATGATAGGTATATATTCCTGCTAATAATTCTTTATATTTGAAATTCACTTTTTTCCTATGGTTTTGAATTTGCTATTTTTATCAAGGAGCATGCACTTGTTGAACTTGCTGATCGGCTACCATAATCTCAAATGGTCCAATATCTTCTTTTGGCAGGTTATTCTTTATAAGCTCTCTAGTGCGACAGTGGGATCTAGTGATGACAAGTCTTCTTCTGAGGTGACAAAGAAATGGATCTATGTTGGTCGTGTAAAAGCTCATACACATGATGTTAGGGCTTTGACAGTGGCTGTACCGATCAGCAGAGAAGGTTTGCCCATATATTATGATTGATTTAATATTTTTCCTTGTTTTTGCTGTTATTTAATCTTTCCATTTTCACACATAAAAAGATTCATCAGTTTATGCTTGTTTGTGTTCAAATGGATCTATGTTTATTTACGCCCCTTGTTACGTCTTAACTATTTTCCAATTCTTAAATTGAGTCATTCTCTAATTTGCAGATCCCTTGCCAGATGAAGGTATAAAAATACACCGTAAAGAACGTCGTAAGATAACGCCTAATAATATTAATGAGTTCAGTTATCGTAAATGGGCACACTTGGGTGTTCCCATGCTTATCTCTGCTGGTGATGACACAAAGCTAATCGCTTATCCTGTTAAGGAGTTCACACAGTTTAAACCCCATGATATCTGCCCTGCGCCTCAAAGACTACCAATTCAACTGGTGCTTAATAGAACATCCAAAGAATCATTGCTTCTTGTACAAGCTTCTAGTTGGGTGGATATCCTGCTTGTACGTACACAAAGTGGCACCTTTTCTAAGATGGCTCCTGTCTCCAAATGGGGCCAAGCCTCAACAGATCTTTTGGTTCGAGTCAAGAGTAAGGCATCTCGGAAGATCATTTGCAGCGCAATTTCTAATACGGGGGTGCTTTTTGCTTATTCTGACCATGTGAAACCTAGCCTATATGAATTGAAGAAGAATAAAGTTGGCAAAAGTGCACTGACTGTTAATAAAAGACAACTTCCACAGAAACTACCATTTGCCCATTCCATGGTTTTTAGTTCTGATTCTTCTCGCTTAATGATAGCAGGGCATGATAGAAGAATATATGTAAGCTGTCTCCTTCTTGTTGCTCTATTTTATCTATTGTTAATTTGTTACAAAGAAAAAAACTTTTTGGGGTTTGACTTATGTTATTTTAGAAGGTTCCGCATGCATTTCTTCAGCCCTTGATTTGGCAATAACTTTGTGGATAATCATACTTTCTCACTCACACAGAGAGGTTACCTTTTTGAAATTAGTTCTTGATAATCCTACTTTCGCTGCTAAAAAAGGTACTCTGTTTTTAGGGAGTCTTAATGCTTGTGCCTTTGAAGCAAATTCATCAGGCCGTTTAGCACTTAGGTGAGGCTAAAAGCAATGCTAAAGAGCTTGATCATTCTGACTCTTTGAGACATGATTGGACAGTTTAACCTGTAAAAAACATTGATTCGATAGTGGCAAAACCTGTGTATTCGTTAATGTTATATGGCTTCCATTTCTTGACTTACCTCTTATGCTGTAGGTTGTGGATGTGAGCAGAGAAGAACTAGTGCACAGGTTCACCCCTTGTCGCGATTTGCAGGATCAAGAATTACCACCTAGTGAGCCGCCCATAACAAAACTGTTCACCAGTTCTGATGGGCAGTGGCTGGCTGCCATCAATTGCTTTGGAGATATTTATGTATTTAATCTCGAGGTACAAAGGTATGAAACTATACTAGATGTATCTTTTGCTGGCCGGTACCTAACATTGATAATAGTTTTCGTTTTGATATTTTAATAGGACCCGGACCAATTTTCTATCCTAACTCTTTGTTTATATTGTTAAAACAGGCAGCACTGGTTCATTTCAAGACTAAATGGTGCCTCTGTGACAGCTGGCGGTTTTTCCCCGCGAAACAACAATGTGCTTGTAATCACAACCTCTTCAAATCATGTATATGCGTTGGATGTTGAGGAGAGAGAACTGGGAAACTGGTCGAGGCAGCATACATATTGTCTGCCGAAGAAATTCCAAGAATTTCCAGGCGAAGTTATCGGGCTCTCTTTCCCACCCTCCACAAGTTCATCTTCTGTTATCGTTTACAGTGCCAGGTGCGCTCCTTTTTCCTTGTGTCTGGATGAGGTGTGATTTGTGCATATGTTATAGAGCTCAAAACCTTGGAAGTTGCTAAATGTGAAACAAAAGTAAAATGAGAATCCCTTGTCATTAGATTTGATGTTGCCAGGGTATTTACAACAAACGGCCGTTTTCATTCTTGCAATTCAATTCTGAAGGTTCATGTAGGAATAGTGCAGCTTAAAATAGATTTTGGGGGATATCTGTGTTTATGTGTTGTAACTAATTTCAGGGTTTTCTATACTTTAGGGCAATGTGCTGGATTGATTTCGGGAAGCCCATTGATCCAGATGATGAAAGTAGTGGCATGCCAAATGGTCAGAATCCGACATCGTTGAATTTGCAAAGTAGTAATTCCATTAAGAAGATTCTAAAACGTAAATTGACAGACAGTGAAACGGAGAGTAGACTCACGGCTATGAAGAATTTTGATTTTATTTGGTTCCCAAGTCCAGCTTTATTTTTAGGTCATCTTTCGAATAGTTCTCTGTTGATGATAGACAAACCGTGGATGGAAGTGGTTAAATCTTTGGATTCTGCACCCGTACACAAACATGTTTACGGGACATAATGTCATGGAGGGTTTAGCCTTCGAGAGAGAGTGAGAGAGAGATCAAATGTGGCAATCGATCTCTTTTACACGTTGCCATCGTGTATTTTTTTTCTCTTTGGTTACGGGGGGCTAAAGCGTGTTGTGTAATTGTACTCATCAAAATTTTGTTCTTGTTAACCAGTTTAATGAAGTTTGTCTTACAATTCTTTTAGATTCCTGCATTTTATGTGTACGTCCGTTGATTCCTTGTAGGCTTGTTAACAGTATGATTCCCTATCTAACAGTGAGATGTTGTGATGCTATACGAAATTTGGCTTTCCGGCCGAGTTTGGATTTCTGAGTTTTACCGTTCTGGCGAGGTCCATTTATGTAAATGTTGAGATTAGATGTCAATATTTGCTCTTTATGTTATATGGGGTAGGGAATAGTTCAATTTTGCTCTCCAATTCCATCGAGCTCAAAGGAGATCTTCTAACCTCTTTGACAATGCGAAAAAGAAAAATTACATAAGCTGTTTTTCTGTGGCGGTTGGTGAGGCTACGTCGGCAAAGTTTGGTTTTTCCAGCAAAGTTTTTCGGTTGGTGTTTCCGGTGAAGTTGTACGGTTCAGATCGCCTGTTACGGGAACCAGAAACAAGGGGATGGGACCTGAAGGAGGGGGTGGGTGGAGTGCTTTGTGTTGGTCGGACAGCCACGCCACCAATCGTCCCTACCCAAGAATTTCTGTAGTTGGAATTTAATGAGGCATTATGCCTTGAGAGTACAATCAGAAATTTAGGACAGGGAATCCAACATTTCCGCCGGTCACATATCTTGACATTGGTGTTAACAAGGGAATGTTATCAGCCTTCTTATTTGGACCTTTTCGAGTTCTCGACTAATTTTTTATTTTATAATGTTGCACAATGAATGAAAGTGTCTATTTTGTAGTTTACCTTTAAAAATCAACTATGTGAATGTATAATAAAATAAAAACATTAAACCGTTCAATTAATGTTGTTAAAATTTATGTTTGATTGAATAATATAGTTCATCTATTTATTATACAGTTGTTAGATAATTAAATGATTTCGGATATGGTGGAATTTTTTACAAAGTTAATCTTTAAATAGTTTACTAGAAAATAAAAGCTTATATAACATGCTAGGATAAAAAATAGCATAAAAGAATCGTTTTCCAATAAAAATTAAAAAGAAATGTTAATGAGATTCTACTCTTTATGGACTTTTTATCACCTCATATCTTTGGCACAATATTTTATAATGTTGGCACATGAATTAACGTCAAAATGTAAGACGATTTATGAAGAATCTCACTTTAAAAGGATATCCTCAGCATTTCTCCATATTTTAAAAGATCAAAGTTCCTTTCCAAGATATGGAATGCTAAATTTGAGGATCCACCTTTCAATAAAATCATAATCAAGGGAAATCTCATCTGCCAAAACAAATTCAATAATTGCACCAATATTATTGAATGAATATCACATGCTTAGTGGGAGCTATCAAAGTGTGGTGGGCTGCCTCTTTTGGTTGAAAATGGAGCTTACCCTCTGGTTCCATTTCATCAAGAAATTGTCTTTTTTCTTAAATTATTGTTGGCTTTGATATAGCATTGCCAAATTTACTAGAGAATCTCTCATGCATCAAAGGAACCGCATAACTATGGCCCTCGTTTATTTTTTTTCTTTTTTCTCTCTCCTCGTAACTTTTACCAATTTTAAACAAAAAAGATTAATAAAATTACACATTGGATGCACGGGAGATTCTCTCCAAATTAACCCACCTAAAAGTTGTAGTGAGCTAGGCTGGCAAGCTGGAGAAGAATAATAAAGTTGAATCATTTATTGCTCCTTTGGTCTTGGAATGGTCATCTCATCTCATCTCGTCTCATCCCATCTCGTCTCATCTGTTTATAAATGGGATGCAGCATCACTTTGCTCTTGAGTGGACCACAACTCTTTCTATGATTAGCTTTGTTTCCTCCACCGCTGTTTAACCTAAAACTATGTGATTATTGAAAAGCAAACACTTCATAGGTCACTTATTCTTAATTTATGTACTTTTCTAACGCATCGGTTCCTTTTAAAAACATTGGTCGACGCTTCAATAATTAACGAGTTATTTCTCCTTATTTACAAATTACACTTTATTCCTAGGTTGATACACATATTGAAGCGACCTACATGCAAAGATCACGTATTTTCCATTCCTTAATAAGTATTTCGTTATCTAATCTTGGAGGCAACTGAACTTAATGCATCTGGGAGTCTACATCTATTGGGAAATTTTCCTTTTCTTCAAGCTATCACCTTATTCGACGAAAACATAACAATTGTGCTTGTGCTAATTTTATTTGGCGATGTTTTCTTCCGCCTCAACAATCTATTTTGGCTTGGGGGGCCTTTTCATGATAAACTTCCTCCCAAGGGTGTACTTCAACGGCGTGGTATTTCTTTGGCGTCCATTTGTTGTTTATGTCATAATTTTGAACAATCTACTGCGCATCTTTTTTTCGGCTGTCAGATATCTAGACAACTTTGGAGGTGGTTAGCATGTCAATTTGGTACCTCTTTGCTTTTTCATATTCTCTTGCTGGTTTTTGGTATGCTTACGTGCATAAGCCTGTTTCGAACAATTGCACATTCTCTTGGGTTTTGCAGGTCTTTCTTCGATTGTTTGTAAAACTCGATATAAGTTTATTTTTTAAGGTCACCTAATATATTTTCATCATCTTTGCATGCCTATCAATTCTGGGATTGTTCATGGTGGGAATTTTATTCCTGGTTTTACTCTCAGGGTTTTGACACTTCTATCAATTCTTCTCTGGGGATCAGACCTATCCCTCACAAAGCGCCTATTATTTTTCATGTGCTTTGGTATCATCCTTGGTTTCTTAGGATTGAACTTAATAGATGGTAATCTTAGTCCTATTGCTTGTTGAGGAGTTTTCAGGGATTTCCATGGTCAACTTCTTGGTGGTTTTTGCCCAGGGATTAGTTATCGCAACTCTTTCTTTATAGAATTATCAGAAATTATTATTGGTGTAGAGATTGCATATCAGTGGGGTTGGCATTATCTTTGGTTGGAAAGTGAATTTTCTAGTGTTATTTCTGCTCTCCAATTGACTGATTTTGATTCCACTGACTAAGTGTAACTTCTTTTTTGTTATCAATAAAATTCCACTTATACAGTTGAGATTTTTTGAAGGAAAAAAAAAAGGAATACGTGGGAGAAATGAGAGATCAAAGGCCGAAAATTTAATAATATTTTTAGTGTTCCTTAGGTTGTTTCCTACAGCGTTGACAAGAAGAAATAAAATGGAATTGATTGGAAAAAAGGTAGCAAAAAAAGCAAGGAACAAGCTCCCATGGGATCTAATTGCCTTCTGTCTTTTACATTGTTTGTTTCCCAATCTCTTATCTCCACAACTGCAGCAGATGAATGAGATACTTCATTCCTGTCATCGCCTTATATATCACTCCCAACTTCCTCCTTGGAAATCACCTGCGCTTATTGATAACCATTTCATTTTTAGTTTATATTTTTTTTTGTTAGAGATATAAGAGAAATATGCAAGAGAAGCGAGAGACAAAGAAGAGTGGAGTAATTCGGAAGAAATGATCGGTTTTCAGTTTTACCTGGTTTTTGTGAAGCTGGAGTTTTGGCTAGAGATGACTTGAAGAAACCAAAGTGCTGCAGCAATGCAGATTTTCCCTGTAAGAAATCAGAATTTGCAGCACGTTCTTGAGAGAACAGAAGTAGCTAAAAAAACCCGAATTAGGAAAGAATAAAAGAACGAACCTTTATATGTGTTGCAGAAAAACCCTCAGAGTAATCCAATACATTCTGCATTGAAGATTCATCCTTTGGGAAATTAGCACTCAACTTCTTCTGTAAAATAAGAACACATTCATGTAAATACATGGACCCGAAAAACAAAGATATACATTTGTGAAATATGTTTCTATGATATTTTTTTTGCCTTGGAGTAGTTGAGGACTGGGGAGCTAGCAGTGTCATCAAGGTGTTGTTCTCGGCTGCCACTTCCTTTGCTTTTCTTCTTGCCCTTCTTTCCCAACTTGGAACCCCACGAAACCGAAAAGGAAGACCTGTTTTCGTACACGCAGTCTTCATCAAATTCGTGGTAATGTGGAGGTCCAGAAGAAGCATCAGACACCATCGACAGATCTTCTTCTTCTTTTGTCTCCACATAATCAGCAAAACCCCCAGGTTTTTGGAACTGACTTTGAGAAAGATAGGAGGACTCATCTAAGTAACTTGTCCATCCAGATTCACACCCACTATTGCATTGTGATGGTGATATATTCATCTCCACTCTCCTCGACCCGAAACGGACTTTCACACTTAAATTCGAGCCGCTATTTCCAACAGGGTGTTGTTACTGGGGCTCCAAAAAACGAAGAAAGTGTGTATTTTGCAGTAGTGCAATTAGCTACTGCTCTGGCAATACCCCTTTCTTTCTTTTCTTTTTCTCAATGTTATTGTTGTTGTGGTTGTCTATATAAATACAAGTTAGAGGGAGGGAGGAAATAAACCAAACAAATATTCAAATCCTATGCTACATTTGTCCTTTGCTCTATCTTTTGGCCTTGTTATTTTATCTCTTTGTGGATGAATCAAATATGCCAGTTGGCTGTGTGGTGGTGGTGGGGTGGTGGTCGTGGTGTGGGAGGTGGGGTGGGGTTGGGGGGGGAGGAAGAGAGGAAACAATGGCAATTGGTAAATTGTTGTGGGAAGGCAAGTGGTTATAATTTTGTGTGCAATTTTAGCAATAAACAGCTTGTTTCCACTTTTTGATCAAAAGAGAGAAGAGATCCATAACATTTGTCTCACTATTTACCTTTTTTTTTTCGCTTTTTTCCCCCTTATCCTATAAGCCTAAACCTTCCTTCCCAACCACTACTCTATGAAGGTGAAGTGTCGAACAAATAGTTAAAAGTAAATTTAGATAGTGACCACCAAGATTTTGAAAGACGTTAAGCACTAGTCAGTTGGTGGGTTGGGGCCTAACGTTTAAGTAGCTAGGTGTGGCTTATGCAGATTTAGATAAGTTTTTTATATAATCATATAAATAAGTACTTACTTATACTTAAAAAAAATATATAATTACATTGAGATACATAAATTGTAAAATATAATGACCTATAAATTATAAATTATAAAGTATTAGAATATAATTAAAGCATGGAGAACAAGCAGATATGTGTGTTCATCTAAGTATTCAACAAGTCTCTTAATTACAATTTATTAAAAAAATAAAAAGCAAATGAAAGTTATCTATTACTATAAGAGTAGTGACCTAGGCGGGTGCCTAGTCGAGTCTAGGATGGCTAGGCGGACGCCTACATAGATTTAGGCGCCCTTTCTTAATTTCCAAACGCCTAGGGATTAATCAAAGCAGTGATCAGCCGTCTAATGCCTAGACAACACTAGAGGAGGATTTTTAGAACAGTGGTGATCACTTACTTTTGTATATAATATTTCATAATTTTTACCATGTTTGGTGGTGTTGTAAGATTGAATCAAATTGGATAACTCACAATTTTTATCCAAGACTCCGAGGGCTCGTTTAGTGTTCATAATTTGCTTGAAATGGGTAACTTATAAGCTTCGAGGTGTGTTGAAGTAAGCATGAAAAGGTGATTTTCACACATTGAGGAAAAATGTACGAGAAAATCCTTCTCAAGACATAAATGTAGAGGAGAGTATTTTTTTTTTTTTTTTTTGGAGGGAATAGAGGGGATAAATTATAGAAAAATGCTGAGAAAATTCTCAAAGTGGAACTCTCTATCATTTCTTTAAATTATAAGATGTTATATTCAATCATTTTGTTGGGATTAGAAGTTTTTGTCATGAAGAATTCATTTTAAACTCTTAAATTTGACAAAATTTATTCATTTCTTTTTTCAAAATAGCTTGAATATATTGAATTATCCAACTCACTTCAATCTTAGACGTTAAACGAGCCCAAACTTCTATTTCTTTGCATGACAAACCAACATTGGGAAATATTGAAGAGGAGTGAAAAAAAAACATATATATTTTGACGAACGATAATTTTAGTGGGTTAAATTGTTGAATGTTAGGGGTGAGGAGGATTGAAGGGAATCACACCCGTACCAAGATGCATAAGTATTATTACTTTCTGTCATTACGGTAAAATATATAACTTGTCCCTAGATGGTTTTTGTTTGAGAATCTAGCAAAGAGAGGAAATTGAAATTAAAAAATTTCTTGACCCCATGTTGGTTTAGAGGTCACTTAAATCAGGCAACAATTTTCTTTTTATGTATATATAACAAAAGTATCCTTGACTCTTTTGGTTTTTGACGTACATTTCATTTCATTTGATTTGACTCTTTTGGTGCTTGACACTAATTCTCCATGATTTAATAAAATAATTTTGGAAAAGCCCAAATAATTAATCAATTTGGGAAGAAACAGAGGCAGATTATCTGCCCTCCTGTTTTGATGTCTTTTTCATCCCCTTTTATTTTGTGCTATCACGGTTAAGCCACGTCAACATTTTATATTGATTTTTTTATAAAGATAATAAGATAAAAATCATTAGAAATATAAAATATTAACGTGACTTAACCGTGACCGCACAAATAGAAGAGAATGGAAAGGGCACCCAAATAGGAGGACATACAATCTGCCTCTAGAAACAGAAGTGAACATTTGCTAGAAAATGTTGTTGAATATACATCCAATAATATGTATTTAATATGTATCTTGTTGAATGAGGATCCTCTTCAGATTTTTTTGTGAGGATCTCGAAATCTGTGTATAGTGTCTGTTCATCGTACATCATGTGGTTAGAAATCATTTTAAATTCTTTTATTTAAAATTGAATATAAATAGTACCTGATAAAAATGACCGTACGATATACGGTGAACGGACACAATTTATGAATTCTCAAAATTCTCACAAAGAGGATCCGGATTCTATCTTGTTGGGCCCTGCTGATGTGTAATAATGCCCATTGGCCAACACATTTTCTGGTTTCAAAATAACTCAATAATATGTCACACATATTTGTACTGAATCTTCCAATATTTCCACCCTTAGATTAATTTTAGTTCAGAGATCATCATTTTCTGAATGTCTGTTTTTCTGCTGTGAAAATTCGAAATGTGTGTTTTGACCAAGTTAGGAGGTTTTCGAAACTCTACAATTCTCGCCTTTTTTTATGTGACAAGTCTCAAAATTATAAACAAATGATCGAATAATAAATGAGAAGTTCTTGTGTTCACCTGCCGCAAATGACATTGCACTCGACTAGGTATGACCAGTGTGAGGTTGGTTTGAGTTAAACAAAGAAGGTTTTTATTTTATGCATAAAATCGTATAGGTGGGTTGGTATGGATAATCAGACATTAAAATTTCTAATTTCTATGACCAAATAAAGGGTTGAACATCAAAAAGAAGTTTGCCAACACTCATTAAATGGGTTTATGTGAAGTTACAATTCATCTATGATGGAAAATCAAAAGTGGTGATCAATGTGACATGAATCAATGACCATGAAATGTGACTATTTAGAAGGATCCAAATTTCAGATGAGCACATGCCCTTTTCACTGCTTGCGGACCGACCTTAATTTATCCTCCACAATTTTTGTACGAAAACAGAGTCTGTGATCAATTGGGTTTTTGGCCTTTTTCCCATCCTTGTTTTATAGGGTCCAATGCCTTCAATTTCCTCCTTAAAAATTTCCATGTGCTTGTTGAATATAATTCGGGTGATGAGGTCTGATAAAAGAGTTGTGTTTGTTGTATTCATATCTTTTTTGCGTTTTTTTTTTCTTTTAATGAGTTGCGTTGTATCAAACATGTTATCTTAACGGATTATTAATAGGTGGCCCAATAACAGTATCTTATTGAGTCTTTAACAGAGACTCGATCACAGCCCAAAACGTCAATGGAGTCTTAACGAATTACCCGATAACAACCCGACTCGTTAACATGTTGACCTGAAACCGTTATTTTCATACCATGTTAGATTAATTGGTCGTTTAACAAATTATCAGGCATGTATATCATGCTACTTTTGACTACTTTTGACTACTTTTGCTAGGTGAGAATAAGATTGATATGCCATAAATTTTCATTATTTTCTTACGAAATAGAATTGATTATATTAATTCATGGTTTATCTTCTATTAGAAAAATAAATATGCTAATCTACCAGAAAATCACTTAGAATTCTAATTGAATACCCTTAGAATCATTTGAATTAAAATCCTTCAAAATCTCAATAGTATACACCCCCTACATGTACGATATATGGTAGTTGATGTTTGAGTTCCAACAATATGCACTGGACGCTGAAGAGTAGGTTTAGCTCCAACGAGCGACAATGGAGATTCAAGCCAACCACTTAGCGAGAAACTCAAATGTTTTACCCACTGAACGAAATGGGGGAGTAACTCAACTCCTCTTGCAAAGTTTTTGAACATTGCAAAGGGTCCCGGAACATGTTCTTGGCACTGAAGAGTAGATTTAGCTTCAACGAACAGTTATGGAGACTCAAAGCCAACAAATTGAGCGATACTCAAAAAGTCTTACCCATTGCTCTTGTAAAGTTTCATATCTTTCCGATATGAACAATTGTTCCGTGTATCCTCACATGGTTCCCTACAATATATGAAAATGCCAAACAATGCTAGTTGCTAGTTTAGCCATAGCAATAGTCACCCCAAACTGGTATTTTGTATAGATATACGCCACCGACATTACACACACACACACACGCATCATAAATTAAACACTCTGAAGGCTCTCCTTCTCTCCAAAATGAAAGTCAAACCTCCCTCTCTCTTGGATTTTGTCTTTCTGGAGAAGAATGGTTAACAAAACCGCCCATATCTTGGCCTTTTTGACCAAAATCAAAGAGTAGTGAGGAATGATTGTTTTCTCTTTTGATTAAGAGCTTGTTTGGAAATGTTTTTAAAATGATTAAAAGCGTTTTTAATGAAAATGTTTTTGAGTTCTAAACGCATTTAAAGCATCAGTTCTGTGCTTCTTGCATGAAGTACTTCGAGTGCTTTTTTAGGATTCACTTGCATTTTTACTAAGAATTGATCCTAAAAACATTTTCATCAAAAACGCCTTCAAGCATTTTAAAGCACTTCTAAACGAGCTCTAATTTTTACGTCTCTGCCCCCACTAATTTAATTTGGCTTGTTAATGATAGTGAAAGAAACGATTGGATTTTGGGGATTTTTAGCATCAAATTTGTATTGGCTATTTCTAACTGTGGTTGTG
The DNA here is from genome assembly GCF_963583255.1 of Pyrus communis. NCBI lineage: Eukaryota > Viridiplantae > Streptophyta > Magnoliopsida > Rosales > Rosaceae > Pyrus > Pyrus communis. The sequence goes on from NC_084817.1 coordinate 4,752,140, forward strand.
GCTCAAGGAAGATCTTGTATTCTAAACGTTGTTGATTAACCCTTTTCAAGATCATGTATTAGGGCTCGTTCAGTGCCTAGGACCAGGGTTTAGGGTATAGTTTGGATTTGATAACTCCTATAATTCAAGGTATGTGTGAAAGGTAGTGGTAAATAATTTTTTATTTTGAGGTTGAATTGGATAACTCATATAATATAAAATATAGTGAGGTAAAGGTGAATGTTTCATTTTGAAGGAATTAGGCATTAGACATGCATAAAACTTGTCCCTTCTAATTCATATATTTTTGGTCGAGGTCTCCAGATCCATGACTACAGATCAAACTTCTAATAGTGTCATAAGTTTGCTAAAGAGTACTCCATCTTTTACGTACCTTCAATCTTACGTACCGAACTAGCACTTGGGTCTTTGTGGCCAGATTATGAATGCAATTTCCATTTGATCCCCAAAATTATAATTTTTTCGTTGATATCTTTTGTGGGGGTTTCAGGGGGGACTATGGACTTGTTTTTGGCCACCAGAAGGGACACACATCACACAGCTCATTGCAAGTTTCAACGAAATCCCTCTAGCCTTTGCATGTGTGGAAATCTCCATAACTTGATACGACTCGAAACTTCTTTAAATATAAAAATTCAATGTGTTTCACGATTAAACTCACTACAAGGTCATCTCCAACAGAAGGGTCTAAAGGACTAGAGGGCCGAAAATAGCTCGAAAACCGTCTCCAACCGAGAGCTAGGCTAGAGGGCTCGTGGCCCTCACGGAATCTGAAAGGACCAAAGGGCCAACCGGCTGCCCCAAATATATTCTTATCGGTTATATCTGACATGAATTCTAGACCAAATTTCAAATGCAACGGCTAGCTAACGTCAGCTAGCCGTTATTTTTTAATTTTTTTTAATTTTTTTTTTACACAATTTTTTTCCTATAACTTCTATTTTTTTCTATAACTTCTATTTTACAAAATTTGTTTTACATTTTTTCTAAATTATATTTTTTTTTCCTATAACTTCTATTTTAGAAAATTTGTTTCATATATTTTTTTAAATTCTATTTTTTTCCTATAACTTCATAAGCCATTATAAAACATTAAATTAAATTAAGTAACATGCTAACGTCACTTAGTTATTGGATTTGAATTTAAGTTGTAGTTTTTAAATAATAAATTATGTTTGGCCTTATGATCCTTTGACCTTTGGTTGGAGACGGTTTTTTGTGACAGGGTTAAAACGAGCCCTATGGCCCTTTGGCCTTCGGTTGAAGATGGAGGCAAATATAGTCCTGTAATATTTATTAAAATATTAATATCTTGGAGGGCCAGAGGGCTAAAACGAGCCCTCTGGCCAACCTTCGATTGGAGATGGCCTAACATAATCAACACAATTCAACTAATATTATATTAATAAAATGATAACAATTCTCAAATTTTTGAGAAGCACAAGTTAGTAGTCTATTTATTAGACAACACAAATATAAACGAAGAAATCCGAACACGATCTATTTTCAAAAGAGATTTTTCACATCCCACGTATCATGTGTTATGTTGATAACAGTTACCCCTAGATGATCCAATCCAAATTTATTCCAGTACTACCTGCAACCGCAAAAGAGTAGTACTTCTCCTCAACTAGGTTAAAGTTGCATGTCCTTTTGTATTTATTTCTCTCGTTACAAAATTTGATCCATTTCGTAGTGAGAAAGATGTATGAAGAAGATATACGGGGGTCCAATAACTAACTAGAAATGTTGAAACGTTGTGCTATGGAAGTGTTGTCTTCCAATATGTTATAAACTGCTTATTAACATTATGTCAACAGTCGATAACCGAAGATAAATTCATCATAAAGTTATCATTATATATGATAATTAGAAGATATTCTTACTATCTTAGATCGTATAACCACTTATGTCTATCTCGTCCAAAACTTAATCACGTGATGTGAAATTAGACACAAAAAAATATTCGACAAGTTGCCAGACATATTTTCTTAAAACTAGACCTTGACTTGGCTTTCACCAATTTTCAACATGCAAACTAAGAAAAAGGTAAAATAATCCAAAACGAACACGAAAGGGCTGGAAAAGACCTTTCCATACCTAACATATTATCTGGCTCCCAAGTCATCAATCCTGACAATCTTTGCAATTTGCAAGTCCTGCCATCTGATAAATACCAGCTCCAGCAAATATTGCGTGTCAAATTGTCGATTGTCCTGCCACAAATCATGACATGAAAAACCTGTGACGGGTAACCAAGAAAAAGTTTGGAACGTGTTCCACGTCGCTCAACATTTTGGTCCAATCATGCGTTGTTATATGTAAATTTAACTTTATATTTTATTGTATTATCGGATCAGAACGTTACAATGATATTCATTATGTTATTCATAAGTTGCTCTTGCTAACAAAAAATTGCTACATCAAAAGTATTGAGTCCCAAATTTTGATTACAAAACTGAGCAGTCATTTCAACTGTTCTGCTCGATGGACGTCCTACAGAGAGAATATCCCGATATTTGAATGCATTTTTCACTTCGCTTTTATTTCAAGCAGTAGTTTTATGGACTCGAAAGGATGGGAATAACTTATCCAATCTACAGGGCAGTTTATAGAACTCGTTATTCCTAGCATCTGAACCTTATAAACCGAACTTATCCCACCAATTTAAGCTGTTGTCTTTTCGAGCTGCATCATTGTCGTACGACACAGAGCAGTCCAAGATAGGACAACTAGAGCAGCTACCTTTGTGTGCGACATGAAAACCACATTCACCATGTCCTCTAACTGAAAGTAAATGAACCGAAAAAAAATAAATAAGGCGGAAGCTAGTTAGCATTTGGATTTGATTTGCAAACGGAATCAAGTACAGTGACTGAATCGACAAAAAAAGAACCGCAGTTACTAAAATTGAATGCGAAAAACAGCACAGTGATCGAAAATGTATTTTCTCACCCGTCTAAGACCGCTTTAAGCATGGTCGGACCTAAGATCATATGGTATTTTCCCATTCTCTTCCCCAATCCAGATATCCTCCTCTTCGCCCAAGAAAGATTGATTGAATTATCAAAAATTTGGAGCGTGAAGTTCAATTAGATCCATTTTTTCGGGAGGGTATACAGATTAATATATTCTTGGAAGTATTGTGGTACTGAAGTTCCCATGAAGAAAGAGAAGCCTAATACGAATTTTGTTCTGAAACACATTGGAAAACAGATGTTTAAGGAAACAAGAGACTTATCAAAATAGCCGAATAAGACACGCTAAAGAGCCGCGATAATCGGTGTAGGAAGAAGCGAAAAGTGCTCCGATTTTTCCTGGTTCAGAAGAGCATCATCTAAAATGAGAAACATCTAGCATACGAGAGGAACTCCCCTACAACATGTTGTATGAAACATTGTCTCCGTCTCTCTCATCGTATGACAATCATCGTGATTACCACCATTACCACCATCATTATTATTGTTATTGTTACTATAGCAGCCACCACCACCACCATTATTGTTGTTGTTGTTGCCATCGCCACCAACCACAATTATTATTGTTGGTGATGCCATACAACGGTCACCACCATTATTGTTGTTTACACCACCACTGTTTTTGTTATCATTACCACCACCCCCACCATTGTTATTGTCATTGTTACCGCCACCGTTTTGGGCCATTTGTTTTGCTAGTTTTTTGTAGTAGTAGGTATAAAATGACAGCAATCAAATGTCAATTCTCGGGTTTTATTTGTAAAGTTTCTATTCCTTGGTAATCAAAGCCCAAAGATCTATGAACGTACCCATGTTTGACTAACCAAGCAAACAAATGACTCTGCATCTTTTTTATCTCTCCCACATTTTGATTTGTATTTTATTTATATAGGTATTTCATATTTACGATGAAATTTATGAAAATTGGCTCGCTCTTTGCTTTGTTATCCTGTACAAAAGGATCCTGCCTAATTCACTAATTCAGGGAGGGTAGGAAGAGAGCTAGGTGGCACACCTTTTTAAAATTTCAGATTTTGTTCGTAAGACATGGTTTTTAAACTTGTTGATTTCAAAACTGAAAAACGATTTTGTTTAATGGAAAAATTGAATAGAATAGATCGATAGGTAATATCATTATGATTCTAACAATAAGATTTATTTTCATTGAATATTAAATCGGAAATGATTTCCGCTCACACTTGTTCTACTTTAACCAGTGTGCGGAAATTACTTCCATGCTAATTATGGACCTTAATTTCCTGAAGAACCGAAAACAAATTCCTGCATTATAGATAGCTTAAGAGAAATGGAGATTCTAATGAAAGTCATGAAATATACCGACACATTTCGACAACAGAGCAGTACCATCTTTTTATACATGAAATTAAAATGCCGAAATCACGATTAGTTCCATACGAAATCACGATAATTAATCAAGTAAAAGTACCCGAATAATGATTAGGTCAATCATCAAACCGAAATACGCATGTTCTCCGGTGATTTACAAGTCATCAACTAAACCACTGCATCAGCGTGACAAGTTTGGTTCACAGCTGCTTCGCCACCTCTGTGTTGGATAATTCTTGCTCGTCTTCCCAGCCAACTTGAGTGAACTTGCATTCAAAGATGTTCCACTCGGACCTGCAGAGCGAGCATGAGAAAGAAAATTTATTGATGCCAACGACGGTATCCCTTGAGATACTCATGGTTTACCATATTTTCCCTCTCCACTAACGCCGTTATCCTCAACAGAAACAGAAACAGAAAAGAATATATTGGCCATGTTCCAATACTTCATTTGATATACATTGTTCCGACGAGTATATTATTTTAAACTCCAATTCGACAAGAAATGTTTGCACCCTTATTCTCAAAGCTGCAAGTTTAACAAAACAATGTTGCCTTCGGGTAAAGCATGTTCATAAAGAGGCAATGGTATAAATGAAATCTTGACCACAAAACTCGTCATTGAAATGATCAATCGAAGAGCTATACTACCTTCAACAGCTTATAGCTTCTATCTGTCAGAGGGGCTGGTTGCCCATAATTTCAACCTTTTGAGTTCGTAAATTCCTCTAAACATCGATCGCAGCTGGCATCCAGTTCAACTCATTTTTATGACTTCCAGTCCCCTACCTCCTAGACCTCATAACAAAGCAATTACCCGTGTCCTGCAGCGCCTATACTCTCCTTCTGGTAAGCTACAAGTTTACCAGGTGAACCTGATATTACCCTTCGTGTTCTTCTCAACTCAATCTTTTGTAATGACATTTACAATTCTCCTACTAAACTGCTAACTTTTGATCAACGTTGTGTATCTAATCCTTCGCTCAGACTATCAATCCCTACAGTTCCCAATCTTAACCCATCAACACGAAAACTACTTTTTCCCACAACATTGTAACTTAGAAATGCTCTAATTCAAGCTACATTATGATTCTCAGCATACCAAAACCTTTTTTTTGTTCAAATCATTGCATTCTCTACATCTAAAATCAGTTAAATACGCTCTGGTAAAATAGCAAACATCAAAAAACAAAGGCATTGCTTAAACAAATAGTGAATCTGACTCACCAGAAACAGCATCACTGCCCTCCAAGCTCTGACTCACCAGAGGTGCCGGTTGCCAATAATTTCAACCTTTTAAATCCTAATTCAACTTCCTAAGTTTGTAAATTCCTCTAAATATCGATCACGGCTGGCATCCAATTCAACTCAGATTTATGACTTCCAGTCACCTACCTCCTAGACCTCATAAAAATTTCTTCATTCGCAGGTTACAACTATCCTAATCTGTCGAAAATATTTTGACAACATGCATCACCAACTTAAATACATACTCCTCCATCCTCTCCAAAGTCCTTTCCATCCAGCATTTTGCTTTAACATTTCCAATGTTTACTTAACCCTTTACCTTATCCAATATATCTAAAGGGCAACCCCAAGCGAACAAGGCTCCCCTGCTTTGCTTTAACATTAACCGTGTCCTCCAGCGCCTATACTTCCCTTCTGGTAAGCTACAAGTTTATCAGATGAAGCTGATATTACCCTTTGTGTTCTTCTCAACTCAAATCTTTTGTAATGACATTTACAATTCTCCTACTAAACTGCTTACTTTTGATCAATGCTATGCTTCAAATCTTTCACTCAGACTATCAATCCCTACTGTTCCCAATCTTAACCAACTGACACGGAACTACCTTTTCCCACAGCATTGTAACTTAGAAATGCTCTAATTCATGCTACATTATGATTCTCGGCATACCAAAACCTTTTTTTTCTTTCAAATCATTGCATTCTCCAACATCTAAAATCAGTTAAATAAGCTATGATAAAATAGCAAACATCACAAAACAAAGGCATTGCTTAAACAAATAGTGAATTCTGACTCACCAGAAACAGCATCACTGCCCTCCAAGCTCTGAACCCCACCGCCATTGCTGTCACCAACCTCGCCTTTCTTAACCCAAAGCCTAAACCCAGAACCTCTCTGTCTCTGTAAATGGAAGCGGCCTACCCTCTTATCATAATCCCTTAATTCACCGTTACCACGGCGATCAGCTCCACTCCATCTCCTCAACTTATCATCCCCATTACCAGCCTCACCATCCACCGATAAACCCTCAAATTTCGGTACAATTTCCTCCGCCAGAACCACATTCTCGCTCTTTGCCCTAATTTCAGTTTCAATTTCAATTCCAACTCCCTTTTCTTCCTTTCCAGTCGCCTGATAGTTTTCCTTCTCACCACTCACCGGAGGCTCGTCCACTCCACCTTCCTTCTCAGTCACCTCCTCCTCTTCCCTAGCTTTCTTCTTCGACTTTCTGTCACCCTTCCTCTTCTTCTTCTTCTTCTTCTTCTTCCATTTCTTCTCCTCCTCTGGTTCCTCGCTTTTCTTCCCCTCCAGCTCAGTAACCTCGAGCTCTGAAACACCCTGATTAACTGGGCGAAACTGCCCCTGATCACTCCGATTCCTCGGCTTGTTAGCAATTTCGGTTCTTCCAACTATGGTGTTTTGCTTCAGCTCTTCTTCGTCGCTTCTTTTAGCCTCTAGCGAGGGTGCCCAATCACTCCGATTTCTGGGATTGTTACCAGTTCCGGTTCTTTGAACGACGGCGTTTTGCTTCACCTCTTCCTCCTCGCTTCTCTTCCCCTCCAGCAAGGGTGCCCGACCAACCTGATTCACCGTCCGAAACTGCGCCCGATCACTCCAATTTCTCGGATTGTTACCCCTTCCGGTTCTCCGAATGACGCCGTTTTCCTTCGGCTGTCCTTCCTCGCTTCTTTTTTCCTCCAGCTCAGCATCTTCACATTCCGAAACATTCCTATTAATCGGCCGAAACTCTTCCCGATTACCGCGATTCCTCGGTCTTTCAGCGGTTTCGGTTCTCTTAACCACAGCGTTTTGCTTCGGCTTTTCTTCCTCGCTTCTTTTCCCCTCCAGCACAGTCTCATCGCGCTCCGGAACACTCTGATTAACTGGCCGAAACTGTGCCCGATCACTCCGATTTCTCGGATTGTTACCGGTTCCGATTCTTTGAACGACGGCGTTTTGCTTCGCCTCTTCCTCCTCGCTTCTCTTTCCCTCCAGCAAGGGTGCCCGACCAACCTGATTCACCGTCCGAAACTGCGCCCGATCACTCCGATTTCTAGGATTGTTACCCGCTCCGGTTCTCCGAACGACGTCGTTTTCCTCCGGCTCTCCTTCCTCGCTTCTTTTTCCCTCCAGCTCAGCATCTTCACATTCCGAAACATTCCTATTAATCGGCCGAAACTCTTCCCGATTACCGCGATTCCTCGGTCTGTCGGTGGTTTCAGCTCTCTTAACCACAGCGTTTTGCTTCGGCTTTTCTTCCTCGCTTCTTTTCCCCTCCAGCACAGTCCCATCGCGCTCCGGAACACTCCGATTAACTGGCCGAAACTGTGCCCGATCACTCCGATTTCTCGGATTGTTACTAGTTCCGGTTCTTTGAAAGACGGCGTTCTGCTTCGCCTCTTCTTCCTCGCTTCTTTTCCCCTCCAGCAAGGGTGCCAGACCAACCCGATTCACCGTCCGAAACTGTGCCCGATCTCTCGGATTGTTACCGGTTCCGGTTCGGAAGACGCCTTTTTCCTCCGGCTCTCCTTCCTCGCTTTTTTTCCCTTCCAGCTCAGCATGCTCGCATTCCAGAACATTCAGATTAACCGGCGGAAAGTCTTCCCGATTACCACGATTCCTCGGCTTGTCATCGGTTTCGGCTCTCTTAACGACCGCGTAATGCTTCGGCTTTTCTTCCTCGCTTCTTTTCCCCTCCCGCTCAGAAACACTCCGATTAACTGGCCAAAACTGTGCCCGATCACTCCGATTTCTCGGAATGTTACCGGTTCCGGTTCTTCCAACGACGGCGTTTTGCTTTGCCTCTGCTTCCTCACTTCTTTCCCCCGCCAGCAAGGGTGCCAGACCAACCCGATTTACCGTCCGAAACTGTGCCCGGTCACTCCCATTTCTCGAATTTTTACCCGTTGCGGTTCTCCGAACGACGACGTTTTCCTTCGGTTCTCCTACCTCGCCTCTTTTTCCCTCCAGCTCAATATCCTCGCATTCCGAAACACTCCGATAAACCGGCCGAAACTCTTCCCGATTCTCGCGATTCCTCGGCTTGTCATCGGTTTCGGCTCTCTTAACGACAGCGTTTTTCTTCGGCTTTTCTTCCTCGCTTCCTTTCCCCTCCACCTCAGCCCCACCGAACTCCGAAACACTCCGATTAACTGGCCGAAGCTGTCCCCGATTACCACCATACCTAGGCTTGGAACCGGTTTCCAGGTTCCGAACGATGGCGTTTTGCCTCTTCTGCTTCGCCTCTTCTTCTCGGAGCTTCCGCTGCCGGAGCTCTTCTTCTCGCTGTTCCCTCCCCTCTCGTCGCCGTTTCTCCTCCTCTTCCCGTCGTTTCTTCTCCTCTTGCCGTCGTTCTTCCTCCTGCTGTCGTTCCTGGTCTCTGAGCCAGCGCTCTTTAAGGTCGTTGAGGGTGACGTAGTTGGCGGGCACAGATTGGGGCCTCTTCAATTTGGTGTCCGCCATTTTCGCTCCACAGTCCACTAAAGAATGACTGAGCCAAACCCAACGACAAAGGCAAAGCCTTTTCCATTATTTATTTTCGATTTTCTTTTTCTTTATTAAAGGAAAAACAATGAGCAATTTCTAATAATTTTCTTTATTTAAAAAGTTTCGAAGTCAATCCCTCCCTTACGTTTCCGTCAAATTGTAGGTCATTTTCGTCCATTTCCGTCGGGAAACTTACATTAACGTGTGATGGGTTCGGTCATTACCGTCAATGTGACTATTAAGGACAATAATTAGGTAGAATGTCTATCCACATCAGTTGTGAATGATGAATTTTAACACACCTCTGTCATAAAAAAATTGTTTTTTTTTTCTTTAAAGTCGTTCATTTTTCAGATTATCATTCAAAGTTCATTGCGACAATCTAATTATTACCAAAATCATCAATTTGTTCAATGTATATAAATTACTAAACCATTTTTATTTTTTTAATCTTTAAAATACGATATTGCAAACGACTTAAATTATTTAATGTAAACAATAAAGATGCGTTAGTCACAACTGAAATACATAAAAAGAGGCACTCCTAAATAGGGGTGGGCAAACGAGTATAGGAACTACGGGTTAGGGCGGGTAATCAAGGTTCGGGACGGGTACAGGCCAATTCCAATTTTTTAATAAGAGAAACGGGGCGGGGCGATGAAATTTTAGGGGCGGGCAAGTTCCAACTGTATAGAAAAACAGGGCCCTCGACTGGCCCGTTTGTAATATCAATGGACGGACGAGATTGAAGAGTAACCTACCATCCAATCTTAACCGTTAGTTTTACCCTAGGTCTCCTCCAGCTCTACTTTGTCACTCGAGTCCTCGAACTCGATTCTCTCTCGCAATCTTGCATGCATCATCCCTTCCCCTCCACAGTTCCACCCACATTCTGTCACTCTCCATCAGTCATCTCCCCCACCACCCCAACATCATCGCCGTCGCAAATATGGGCCCTAGCGACCACCACGATGGCCCATCAACCTCGATTGTCCTCCTCGAGTCCTCGATGACATCCCAGACTTAGAGATTCTCACTGACCTAGTCCTCACTTTCACGATCTCTCTCCTGAATCTAGATTGAATCTCCTCAACCCTCCTTATCGAATCTCGACAGTCGACAGGCAAGTGCTTCTGCCTGTCCAGGTGCCGAATTTCCAGCCTCCTCTTTCAATTTTTGGCCAAGATCGGTGCGACGCTCGTGGCTGGGAGATGGGGTATCACTTCATTTCATCTTTACAGTGCTGCTTGATGGGAGTTGTGGTGTCTATTTAGGAAATCGGTTTTGTGAAATCCCGTTCCTAGATTTCATTGTTATAATCTACGTATTTGTATTATTGAGATTTTATATTATTTTTGAGAAATTATATTAATTTATTTGGATTTAGAATTTAATTAAATTAGTTACGAAGTTTGAAGTTTGGAAGGTAATTATTTAAAATTTGTTGACCTTTTGAGGTCACAAGTAACTTATTTGAATAGATCTTGAAACTATGAGCACATAGGCGAAATAAATGATTGAGGAATGCTATGCTTGAAACTATGAGCACATGTAGCCTGAGTCCAGGAATTACATGTTGTCAGGTTATAATAAATGATTGAGGAATGCTATGCTTTTCTACTTGAACTTAGTGAAATAAACGTCTGATTTTGTGATAAGTGAACTACGAATGGCTTGATCCCTATTGAGGGTATGTAGGCAGTCTAACGAGGAGGTTAGATGCAGCCATAAGGTAAACGAAAATTTTCTTTGCAATTTAATTCTCGAATTGTGATTGCCATATTCCTGAGATAGGGTATGTGATATATACGAGTATTTGGGTGACGTCACATGTTGATCTTGGACGCATGTCGGGATCGGGACGTGACAGGTTTTGGTTGATCGGGAAGAACAGTTGCAACAGTGGGAGAAATCTGGAACATTCTAAAGCTCTATATCAAAACCAACAAAAAAAAAAGTAATTGGATCCGTGGACTCGCCCCAAACTAACCCGTTTGAAACGGGCCATGTTAAGTCTGGTTCCCAAACTCAAAATCCCTCCACCCGCCCCTGCCCGTGCTCAGCCCTACTCCTAACTCCCAAGTAATGCTTTACTTATATTTTGGTTTTTCATTCTTTTTTAAAAACATAAAAAAATTAAAAAAAAATGGAGAAGACTTATTAGATGAGGTGGTGTAGTGCTCATTAGGCATTGGATTCCTTGTCAGCAGCTTATTAGTGGTTTAAGGACGGATTAACTAGAGTAATCATGTTTATTGGATAAATAACTAATCATCAACATTTGACGAGTTACTCACATTTTCTACCATTCAATATCTAATCACCCATCAACTCATGAGGTACTTATGATTTGTTTTCGCAGCATTTTAATCATAAAATTGTTTTCACTTTCTAAAGAAGCACATACAAAATGCTTCTTCAAGAAACATTTCCACGTAATTTTCAAAAATTTGCATCTCTAATACAATTTTGGACGATTTTTAATATATAACTTTTTGAATAAGCACTTATGCTCATAAGTACTTATTACAAAACCAAAACTAAACTAACTTTAAATGGATTCTTCTCTCCTTGTGAGAGGCTCTCTCTTCCTGAGAGTTCTTCTCACCACATGTGTAAGTGGTTTCCTTTTCCTCCAATTTCGAAGTCGTCGGCCCTTGCTATTGCTGGGGTCGATGGCATATCTTTCCCTCTCTCTGTTTCCTCCTTTCATTCCTTCAACTACTTTTTTCTCCAGCTCTCCTTCCTAATTTGCCATGTCCTTCATACCTCATGGGCATCCATCTTCCTCAAGCACCTTTAATTCGATCTGCAGTCAGTCTTCAATGCAACAAATCATCGAGATGGTGTGTAGAGTTTCAATGTTCAAACTGGGTCGGGTGTTAAAATACCACCATCTTCTCTCTGTCTGCCTTTGTTGGTAGTGTTGCTCATGGTAATTTCACAGGCTTCTTTTAATTGGTGGTTGGCTTCTTTCAATTTCTGGCTGAGATGGTGCGACAGTTGTGGTTGGATGATGAGGTCTTTAAAAAAATAAAAAAATAAAAAGACTTTTTTTTTAACTTAATGGAGAAGACTTATTAGATGAGGTGGTGTGGTGCTCATTATGCATTGGATTCCTTGTCAGCAACTTATTAGTGGTTTAAGGACGGATAAACTAGAGTAATCGTGTTTATTGGATAAATAATTAATCATCAACATTTGACGAGTTACTCACATTTTCTACCATTCAGTATCTAATCACCCATCTACTCATAAAGCACTTATTATTTGGTTTCGTTGCTTTTTAATCATAAAATTTTTATCGCTTTCTAAAGAAGCACACACAAAATGTTTCTTCAACAAGCATTTCCACGTAATTTTCAAAAAAGTACTTGCATCTCTAAATTCTAATACAAATTCAACGATTTTTAATATTAAAAAAAAAAAAAAATTAAAAAAAAAACTTTTTGAATAAGCATTTATGAAACCAACACTGAACCAGCTCTAAATGGATTCTTCTCTTCTTGTTAGAGGCTCTCTTTTCCTGAGAGTTATTCTCACCACTTGTGTAAGTGGTTCCCTTTTCGTCCAATTTCGAAGATGCCGACCCTTGCTGTGGCTGGGGTCGACGGCATATCTTTCCCTTTTTCTCTTTGTTTCCTTCTTTCGTTCCTTTAGCTACTTTTTTCCCCATCTCTCCTTCCTGATTTGCCATGTCCTTCATACCCCATGGGCGTCCATCTTCCTCAAGCACCTTCAATTCGATCTGCAGTCAGTCTCCAATGCAATTTGTTGCGATCAATCGAGATGGAGTGTAGAGTTTCGATCTCTAAACCAGCTCGGGTGAAAAAACACCACCACCTTCTCTCTGTCTGCCTTTGTTGACAGTGTTGCTCGTGGTAATTCCACGAGCTTCTTTTAATTGGTGGCTGGCTCCTTTCAATTTCTGGCTGAGATCCGCGCGACGTTTGTGGTTGGATGATGCGGTCTTCCTTCACTTCATCTCCCCGATGCTGCATGGTTGTGTTTTTGGCGTCTATTGGGGCAGTCGAATCGGGTTGATCGTGATGCACTGTTGCCGTGGTGGCAGCAGACATCTTGAATTTTCTTTTGATTTGTTTCTGGTTTTGGGCTCATTTTGGTTAGCTTGGGAGGTCCATTTTTTGCTTTTTGTATTTGGGCCTTTACCGTGTAAGTTAGTGTTCTTGGTAATAAAATTTAGTTATGCATTATGGTGGCCATTGATTTGCACCAAAAGGAAAGAGCCCAAAAAATAGAAGATCTGACTAAAGCCAAGCGGGCCCACAACCTAACCCCATACCCAATAGCCTTCTCCAACCTCGGCTTCCGTTCTTCGCGCGGCGCCTCCCACGCAACCACCACTCAGCGACTTGGCGACCACCGCAGCGTCGCGCTAATAGAAAAGCAAAACGAACCGGCTTTCTCCACAAAACGCAGAGCCCTTGCTGCACAGACCACGTTTTCCCATCGCGCCACGTGTAATCCGTTCCCACCTCTCTCCCCTTCTCTGTAACGTTTTAACCTCCCGAGGCCTTCACCCACCAATCAAACTCCACCGCATCCGGTTGCATAGAGAGATTTTTCAGTATAACGTACACCACGTGTCATTGTACAAATAATGGAATATATATGCTAAAATATTAATAACTTAAAAAATAAAATTTCTCATCATTCCTATTAAAACACGTGGTGTACTATTTGTATTTCTGTCACAACAAAAAATTTCTCGGTTGCATGCAGATCCGGACGCAGCGGACCAACACGTCACCCCCCGCCAAATAAAACCGACCCAGAAGAAGGGGCAGTTTCGTAAATTGAACAAAACGCCAAAACTCGCCCAAACCAATCGTGATAGGTGTACCCACGCATGGCGGCCAAACCCACACGCGTTGGTCTTCAGTTTTAGGAGAATTGCATGCAAAGCCAGGCGTCTGATTGGTGGGTGTACCCAGCCACATACCCAGCACAGGAAAAAATGGACCCCACTTAGTCCTACATGGACATTTTTCTGTGTGCTCTCACAAACACGTACCCACCGTACATTTCCAAGTGTCACTCTCTGCTTACTCTTCTATCTATGCTGGCCTTCTCCTATTGGTCCAATTCTCACTCTTAAAAACACCCAATCCCTCTCTAAAAACCCCCCACCAACCTCCCCCCTCAAATCCCTTCCTCCTCCCTCCACATTTCTCCCAACACTCTCTTTTGGCTCACAACCACCGTCGTTACCGAACAGCTGGTAGGCCGGCGTTAGCAAAGAGAACCGGCTACCGTCACCATGATCAAGACATTGAACCCCTACACCAACACGGAGAAAACCGCTGAGATTATGTCCAGGTACAGGCCCATAGCGCCAAAACCTGTGTCCCCATCAAACCCAGCAGGCGAAAGCCCGTCCATGTCTCAGAAAATCAGGGACTCTCCTTACCTTAGGAACCTCTGGCCGCAGTTGCAGGCCAGACCCACCAGGACTCGAAAGCGGGGTCGATCAGCTCTCTCTCCGACCACCTTTAAGAGGCAGAGGAGTCATCACATGCTAGGCTTTTCCACTCCTTGTCATGTGCAATCTCCGGTGAAAAATCCGAGATTGGACGGTTTTGCTCGTGTGCTTCCGAAGCTTCCCATTCCGACCAGCCTCGATGCCGCCAACAACTCCACCGGTTTGATGACTCTGCCTCTTCTGCCACATATCCCTCCTGCGTCGGTCCCCATTGTCACAAACCCAGCAGTGGTGCCGCCAGAGTTCGAATTGATCAAACCCTGCGGAGGAGAGGAACTGATTGATTTGAACACCGTGGCAGCTGAAATCCCAGAGGAAAAAGATCTGCTCAAGCAACTACAGGAGAATTCCCCCGCACCTCCACCAGCATCCACCAATGTCATAACGCCGCAGCCAATTCGACCGGTGGGTTCCAGCATAAGCGTTGGATGCATCAGCGCAGACCCGAGCTTAACTCTGGCAGCGCAAGTTCCTAAGAAACCAGAGGACGTCGAGGAGGAGATGGAGTCTGAAGCCCTGCCAGCAATCATATCAGACTCGCACAACAAAGTGAGGATGGCGAACTCTGCCTACAAGGAAATGGTGGGCCAGCCAGAGTGTCCATGGCTCGACGCCATGGTGGCCGGAGGCGACGGGCGGTTTGGAGGCAAGAGGATCAGCGGGGAGGTCAGTCTGCAGCTTTCTGATTCCGGAGTGCCCGTTTCCTCAAACGGGTTCTCCTGCTGGGTGAGGATTGAGTGGGGGAAAGACATGAACAAGCACGCGATCAACACGTTCTGCGACGTGATGAAGCTGTCCTGTGAGTCCAAGGACTACCTCTTTGAATGGAGGTTCCACACCCGCAGCAGAGAGGGTTGTCAGTCCTCCAGCTCCAGTGCTTGAAAAATTTGTACTGTAATTAAGAGAAGTAGTGTAGCTAGCTCACTAGGGGAGGGAAACAATGCAGGTTAAGTGTCTATTATATATATGTACTATGTAATGCATATAGTAAGAGGAAGCATATGTAAAGTTTGGCCAGCCTTTTTAAGAGAAAAAAAAAAAAACTTGTTCATCTCAATTTATTTTCCAAATCCAACAATTCACAAGTACGAACACACAAGCATAAGTACTGATCGGATTCAAGGAAAGACTTACCTACACCCGCGACTTGACGCCATTGTCGCTATCGGTCTGAAGGTACCGCGCACAGTGGCATTTGCGGGTGTAGGCAGGGACATTCTGGGGGAGGAAATAACGTTCTCAGATGTTCGCAGCATCAGCTGCGGTCTTCTCACTCTTTTCAGGGCCCTTCCACTTGAAGTTGTCTGCATAAGCCTTGACCTACGAATGGTCATAAGATTTAGATTAATAGAGCTTCTAGCGTTCTGTGATCCAATTGGAAAAACTAGTAATTTCATCTTCAAATAAGTTTGGTAGGAGGATCTCAAACCTTCAAAAGTGGGGTGTGACGCTTCCTGACCTGCGAACACAGTTCATTATGTGTCAAGAGTGTGCAAAATTGTGGTCAATTTGCACACACGATATCCAATTCCATACAAAATTTTGTGGAACATTAGGATCATTTCGTGCAGAGGATTGGACTGGATGAGTCATAAAATTTAAGGTACGTTAAAAGATAGGGGTAAAGGAGTTTTTATTTGACAACATCGGAGGGATTAGACAAGAAAACTGATCCCTCATAATCTACCATTGCGGATTGGATGGGATAGGTTTCCGAACAAGTAATTCATCTTCTACGTTCAAGCTAGACAAAAAAAATACGGCAGAGCCATGAAGGGAGCACGATGTTTCCAGGCTCAGCCAAACAGTTTTTTCACGCTGAAAAGTTTAGCGTTCTGCTTAAGATTTTCAAGGTTTTTCAGTAAGCTCAAGGCCCAATCTGACGTTTTTACTTTAATTTCTTTCCATCGGATTGATTTGAGGCTGGTGGCTCTTATGGAGTTCAAGCAATCTGTTGCTCGTCAGCTTTGAGAAGGAGGAAAAGAGGAAGAGAGTCAGAGAGGCTTGGGGTTTACATTTAAGGAAGATGATGATGAGGACAACACCATACCAGACCTAAACAACAGCGGTCGGTTGCTCTGCTCACCACACAGCAGAGTAAGATTATGAGAGCTTTTTAGATTGAGACCTTTGGGCCACTTCTAGACTAAAATCGTGGCTACGCCACTGTCTACGTACCTTGAATACAATGAGTTATCCAATCCAATCCAGTCCTAGGCTTGAACCATTACTTTTTACTATCATATAATAAAACTGGACAGAAAAATCAAGAACAGTTTGATTTGGGTACAGTTCTATCAATGCAGAAAGATCAAAACTCGAAGAGGCACCTACCGTATAATCCCAGCCATGTTTCTCAGCAAATGCCTTTGCAGCTTCTTCACTCTCAAAACTCAGTCCTGCTTCACCAACATTGGCGTAGGGATCACCTGTAGATGTCCATCCCATCAATGGGTTTTCCCACCTGCAATAATTTCAATGAAATTTGGTATAATTAGTATCAAGATTTCAGAGAGACGGACCTCCCGGCAGTGACGAATCTACACCAATATTATCCCTGACTTGCACATTCCCTCTTCACAACAGGGCTGGTGTGCGGTTTTATCGCAAAAGCTCTCGGTGCATTAGTAGTAGAACCATTTATTCCTACTGTGTTTTATTTTATCAAATTTTCGATCAGGGATATTTACATTCTTCAACAATTAGCATCCGATAATGGAATTGCAGATCAACCAATATTGCTATCAAATTTCAAAGAAACACAACACAGCTGAGATAATTGAGCTAATTATATTAAACATACACAATTAATTACGTAAAATCGATGAAATTAACTATAAATATCATTTAAGTATGCATGCAAAACATGATTAAGACATCAATATACGTACTTCTGCGTTGAAAGAAAATTAATTTTCCATCTCCCGACTTTCCCAGAACCTTGTTGGCTCGCAGTTCGAGCAGGCGAATAGATTATAACCTAATCACACCCAAAACCAGGATTAAATTTATGAACTTTATGAAAAAATAAAATAAATTTTCATATTAAAAAAAAAGAAAGAAATATGAAAATTTGAAAAACGACGAGTAATTGAAGAGCTAACCCTTCGCCGGAGATGCTGTTCGGGGATTCCGGAGATCATGCCAAAGTCGGGGGCATTGACCTCCACCAGCGCCTCCGAAGACTGCGACGACGCCCATCGCGGCCGCGATAGCACGTGCGCTCGGGCGATGTTGAAGCCCTGTCGTAGAGATCGGGCCATTTTTGGTGGGAGCGAAAAGCTTCGAGGTTGCCTCAGGCGAAAGCGCAACAATGGTTCCCGTGACGAAAAGCCCAACCGTGTAAGTACGAGTGTTTGGTGGAATTACTACCAGAAGGGTTCAGAGTTGGTCCTATTGCGCCATAATTATGCCACGTGCTCAATGTCGAACACAACATTTTTTATTTTTTATTTTTATTTTAAAAAATGAATCAGTTTGTGACTTGGTTGCGTCAATCCAAACTTTCGGGAGTTGGGAAAATTCCAATCTCCCATGACCACGAGTATGGTTTATCAGCGTTAGAAATCGAATTCATAACGTGTCATGTGAAATAAGGGGTTGAAATTTATCTCAAACTATTGGACCATCCCGTGATGGTTACAACATTTTTGTAATTGGCTTGATTGTTTATTGGGAACTTTAACGAAAAGCTCCAGGTATTATTCACTTTAACGAAAAACCACATTTTTACACTACAAAGTCAATCCATGTAATATTCACTTTACCCTTTATTTTTTTCCTTATCGTTAAAACTTAAAGCTTTCAAGCTCTTTTCATTAATTTTCCTTTGTTTCTTTGGCCTTGAAACTAACATGGAGTCTCACTTTGTCATCTAAAAAAAATGGTCTATATAATAATTTCAAAACAAGTCACTTAAGGCTTGTTTACTAATCCGTAATCAAAATGGAAGGAATTGAATTGAAGAAAAATTGAATTGATGAAGAGTTGGAATGGGGAGGAGTTGAAATTGGATTTTTGTTGTAACTGTTTACTAAAGTTATCTAGAATCGGAGTAAAAATAGTATTGATTTCGTATAAGTTGTTTATTAATTTACTGGAATCGGAATACAATCCAATAGAATTACTAAAATGCCATTATCGAAAATAATCAATTGTATTATTATTTATATACTAATTAATAATAAAATTTTATTTATTAAAAGAGAGAAAATAAATAATAAATAAATAAACCCTAATCAATCTTATCCTTTTCTCTTTCGTTAAAAAAAAAAAAAAAAAAACAACCTTATCTTTTTGTTCATAGAAACCCACTCCCCAACACCACCGTAACTCTCTCTCAATCCATTGCATTATGATTTCAAGATTATCTGTTTCAAGTTCATAGCATCCAATGGCAAGTGGATTTGGGTTGGGTTGATGGCTTGGGGTGGTTGCGATGATTAGGGAATGAGTGGCACTGGACAAGGGTGCTGGGCAGCAGAGGATGGATCTGCTCTGGTAATGCGAAGGGTAGTGTTAGAATATTGAAAATAAAGTGAGTGTATAATTGGTTGAAGATTTGCATTCCGGATTCCCCATAACACCTGAAATTGGATTATCACCAACATCTAAGAAATCCAATTCCACCAATACAAGGAATTGAATTCCAAAATTTGTGTGGGGCCCACTGCTTTTTTTATTCCTCGATGTTTAGTAAACACCGAAGTATTCTATAATCGGAATTCAATTTCACATTTTCATTCCAATTATGGATACGTAAACACACCCTTAGTATATCGGTCTAATGATATTATTCTTAATGTATAAATGAGAGGTTTTATATCAAATCTCATAAGTGATGAGTTCAAACAATTATTGCGGTGGTAAAATTTCACTGTCTTCAGTCTCGACGAAATTGTACCCACAAAACAAATAAACACCTTTGATCAATAACCAAAACAACGCTCGCTCGCAAGGAGGATGGTTTGGGCAATGGATCTCTGATGCCTAAGTCAGTTTCTCTAAAAAGATATAGTTTTGGGCCTGATGGCGCGACAAAAGCTTACTAGAATTTTGATGGAGAATGAGGTATTTATAGAGTTAGGGCTAACCACATGTGTAGCATTTACCCTGATAAAGCTAGCTGCTTAGGTCTTCAAAAGGGTTGAACTGTGCATAAAACGGATGTGAACTTCAACAATTTAATGAGAGCATAGGTTATCAAGATGGTTGAATTGCACGTAGAGTGGATGTGAACCTCGATAATTTAAAGAGAGCATTCTCTTCATTTGCATGTAAAAATCCATGTGTCAGTATTAGAATTTCTTTATTATCTTTTACTCCACAATTATCTATTTCCCTCCCCTTCGGTATAATTTATGTCGCTTTATACTAAAGAGTTCTCAAAAACAACTTTTGTGTGATGTTTCCTCCTTGACATTAGTGCATAATACTTGGTCAATTTGAAAACATGGAGATTCATCTTTCAAACAACATTTAACGGCAAGATATACTTCGATAGCTAAAAGACTTTCAAAAATGTGCCCAAAATCATGTGACACGACTTATACATGCTTCAAACACCAAATATAAAACACAAATCACATAACGTTACATGATTTTTGATAAAATATCTTTTTCTTCATTAAAAGAAAAACAACTGATGGCAAATCAAAGTTATCCACCATTTTCGAAAACTAAAAAAACTTACAAAGACATTTTTGATCAAATATTTCGTCCATGTAATTATTAATCTTTATTTACACAAAAATAAAAGAGTGATTACTCAGCAGAAGCCCAAATGGCATGACCCCAATGTGAACATAGACCGGGCTTGCCGTAGCTGCACGGCCCATAGTATATCTTTGGCGTTGAATAGTCACTAGGGGTGTGATATCCACATATTTCTTTTTACTTCTCACATATCCTTGTTAATTTATGTCCGTTCATCTTCTTCAATTCATTCGATCTAACGGCTAAAAACTAAAAAGGTGTGGGAAAAATAAAAAATGGTGTGTGGATATCACACCCCTAGTCACTATTGGCGATGGATTGTTTCTTCCATCCACACTATTGAGTTTCTATTCAAACCTTTTTGTATTATAAAACTTTATATTTATGATCAGAATCATATACATCACTTTGTAAAGATTATATTTGTAAAAATGAATTAAAATTATGTTCGTTTAGTCAATCTATTATAGCAAATACATGCACAATTTGTAATGCTTCTATCAATTTTGTTCATCTGTTTTTATACAATTTGATGACTAGATAACCTTAGTTTTATTTGATTTTTGCAGAAACGATCTTATAAAGTGATTTTAATGTGAATGATTCTGATCATAAATACGAAGATTTGTAAAATGGTCAATAACAATTTTAAGCATAAACTCTTATTCATCTTTTGAGTAAGCCAATTATTATTCATTTTTATATCCTCAGACCACAACTATGGTGTGTTTATTTTCAATACACAAATATAATGTGAGGATTTGTTTTAATTTACTCTGAATAAGTACTAAGATTGTCCTGGATATATATTATAACACTTAAAATAATATGCAAGGCGACAAGTGTCCAGATAACAAGTTCTCCACCGTCTGAGCACATTCCCCTGTGCTAATCTTCGAAAGTTACCCCTTTGTCCGTTTCCAACACACAAATGCCATTTGTTGTTCTTAGTTTGCATCGAGCCCTGATGATTTTACTTCCTTGTCCTGTGCCCCCACAAACACATCGTGCTCGTCGTGAGACGATCATATAAACACACATGACACAATACAAAAAACCATTCAACCTTAATCACGGTTAACAATGGCGTCTAATTACAGGTCAGCCGATTCGAGGCTCTCCGATCTCGAGCTAGCATGTTCCGATTTGAAAACTCTCCTAACAGCGACGGCGAAAATGGAGGAAAATCTTCAACAGATGGACAACAAGTTCGAAGTCATAGACGAAACGCTTCTAACTGCGTCTAAAAGAGTAGCTCCTATGCAATCACTAGCCATGGCCTCGAAAGCCTTGGAAACCAGAATCAACCGAGCTGTCACGCCGGCCCTGGCGCTTCTCGATAACTTCAAGCTCTCCGAGACCATCCAGGACAAGCTCTTGGATCTCGCGGAGACGTTGTCCAGCGAGAAGTCAAGGAAGAAACGGCTCAAGAAGCTTGTCAAGTACGTGGACTGCGTGGATCAGTTGAAAATTGCGATTAACTGTATTTGCGAGGAAGGCGAGCCAGTGATTCAGAGGCTGCAAGAGGTGGTGGAGTTTTTGAGCCGGACGAAGGCGACGGACCAGTACAGGACTCACCGGCTGAGGGAGACGCTGGTGACTCTCAAGGCGCTGTACGAGACGGAGGTGGACGCCATGAGGTTTGAAGGGTTGCTTGATGACGCGCTGCTGAATTTGCAGGACGAGTATGAGAGTATACTGGAGCAGATTAAACATCGGAATGTGGTGGATTTGCAGGCTGCTTCGGATAAAAGGAATGAGATAGCGATCGTGAGTTCGGATTTGGGGACTGAGTTGGAGGTTGAACTTCTCAGAAGGATTTCACAAACCCTAGCTGCCGATGATTGCTTGGACATATGCATCGATATTTATGTTAAGGTAACTTCATTACGATGGTTATTTTTCCTCACTTAGAGAAATGTTTTCTTCTTAATTATGTGATTTGTTATCCACCTATATTAGGGTGAACAACACCCTTAACTATTAGACCAAGCGCTTAGGATCTTACGTATTGTGACCTGAGCATGATATGATAATGAATTTTTAATTAATACTATTATATGTCCTCGGTACTTTTGAGGCCGAATAGAATTGGAATTAAGTTTAATACAGTTTTATAATCTCATCTTTTTAAAAGAGTTTAAGACACAATACGTTCAACTGTAGTCTAATAATTTAATGAGCCTATGTTTTTAAACTTATAAATTAATCGACACTAGCCAGACAATATTAATGAAATTAATTGAAATACTCCACTTCAAGCCGATGCTATCAAATTATAATTAATTTTATATTTTGTATTTCTAATTGTTATGCTTCTTGTTGTTCAACAGGTGAGGTACAAAAGAGTGGCCAAAGCACTGATGAGGCTAAACCCGGATTACCTAAAAACACACACACCAGAAGAAATAGATGAAATGCCATGGGAGAGCTTGGAGACGGCCATAACCCTTTGGATCCAGCACTTCGAGCTCGCAGTCAAAGCAGTGCTTGTATCGGAGAAGAAGCTCTGCGAAAAAGTCCTAGGAGGAATAATGGAGGGCCTGATATGGCCAGAATGCTTCGCCAAAATAGCAGACAAAATCATGGCAGTGTTTTTCAGGTTCGGCGAAGCCGTTGCCCGGAGTAGCAAAGAACCCCAGAAGCTGTTCAAGCTCCTTGAAATGTTTGATTCCCTAGAGAAGCTGAAGCCTGGATTCTCGGAGGTTTTCAATGGCGAATCGGGGACTGACATTTGCACAAGATTCAGGGAGCTGGAGAAGCTACTTGTTCATGCTTCGAGCAAAGTTTTTTGGGAATTTGGGCTCCAAATTGAAGGCAATTCTGATGGAATGCCTCCACCACCAGATGGTTCGGTGCCGAAAATAGTAAGGTATGTCAAAATATTAGAAAGACGGATTAACGGAACATCATTAATTAGTCCAGTATATTGGAGTATTGGTTATGAATTATTATCGAACACAAGTTTTGATCTCTTAATTAAAACCAACACTTGAATTTGAAAAATATGGAGCATTGGTCATTGACTCTTATTTCATGAGAATTTCGTTAAAGTTAAGTATGTGACACACAAACATTTAGAACAATCATCTATGAAGTATCCAATTTGCAAGTTAAGATTTGTCTCACAAACTTAATTTTGACAAAAATTATGACAGAGTTTAATTAAAAGGACCAATGCCTCACATTTTATCAAATTCAGAAATCAGTTTTATACGATTCAAGCGCCATACTTCAAATGTACTGTATGTTATTTTGTCACATTTCTTAAGTGCCACTTTTTACATTCTTCAATAGGTACGCAGTGAACTACTTGAAATACTTGGCAACTGAAAACTACAGCATCCCCATGGCGAAAGTTCTAAGAACGGAGCAAATCTGGAAAGCCGGAATCTTGTCGAAGCCAGAAACCTACGAGAACTTACTCAAAGACGCCATTTGCAACATCATGGAAGCTCTGCAGCGAAACGTGGAGTCGAAACGTTCGGGCTACAACAACAGCAGCAGGGAGAGGGACAAAATCGGCATTTCAATTCCCATGCAACACGTGTTCCGCATGAACACGTACTGGTACATTTACATGCGGACGAAGGACACGGAGCTCGGGAAGCTGTTGGGCGACGGCTACACGAGGAACAACTACAAGGCTGTCGCCGAGGAGTCCGCTTACTTGTACCAGAAGCAATCGTGGGCCCCGCTGGTGAGGATTCTGGAGAAGGACGATTTGGAGGAGAAGCAGAGCAAGGAGACCAAGGCGGCGCTGGTGAGGGTGAAAATCGAGGCGTTCATGAAGGGCTTGGACGACATTTCGAAGAGGCACAGGGGGTTTTGTGTAATTCCGGACGTTGATTTGCGGGAGCAGATTAGGGCGGCTACCGTGAAGCTGGTGATTCCGGCCTACACTGAGTTCGTGAACTCGTCCTCGGGGTTGTTGCAGGGGAAGAGTCATCTGAGTCCTGACTCGGTTCGTGAGTTGTTGGAGAAAGTTTTTGACGGTGTGGATGGGAAGCTGAAGCGGAGAGGGTCTAGGGATCGGACGGGTGGTGGGAGCTCAGTGAAGGATGGTGTTGTGAAGGACTATCGACGGTCCAGATCGAGTACTAATGACAATTGAGAGCTGTTGATGTCGTTGGATTTGATTACTTTTGTGTATGAATATTTGATGGTAGTGTATATATATATATATATAGTGATTCTTGGCGCTATAATAATAGTTTAAATTCAAGTGATAACGTTCTTCAAACTGTATAATAATTTCCTTATTTCTTTATTTGTAAGTATTCATTGTGGGATCTCCAACTTCATTTATTCATTTGAGTTCTATTCGTATGTTGCTTGAGTTATTTTCCAATCGATATGTCTTCATCTGAATTATCACGCAGTCCAAATATTCGAACATAAAAATTATTCCGTCAACCTGCTCATATCACCAAATTTTCTCTAACGCACCTCTAAATACACATATCAATAATAAACGTTAAATTGAATGGGAGTTACAAGACGAATTCTTTTCCAATTTTATTTATTTATTTCAATACTCTCTCTATGCCGGAAGTTCACTCCGCACTTGCCGCTCCACCCCGACGGCCAAGAATTCGAGACGTTGGTGTAACTTTTGTACTGGGACTGTAAGTAACATAATCTAAACTTCCACTATCAGCAGTTGAGATTCATCTAACTGTTCAGAAAAAAAATGTGTAGATAATGTGTGCAATTTTTTTTGAGTAATGCTATTCTAACCACAATTTTATATCATATTTCTTTACCTTCTTAGGTGGAGGATGAGTTGGACATTAATTTCAATTTTTTAATTAATTAAAACATTTAAATAATTTTACGTGGAAGAAGGAAACTCCTCATATACCACAATCATCATTTAATTAACAATATTTTTATTAATTATTTATTAACATTTTGAAATTAAATTTAGATGATGTGGCTGGTTATATCAGATATCACCGAAGATAGTATACAATTGTAGTACAAAAATATGGTAAAAATAATATTATTAATTTTTTTTTAAGTACAACCTATAATTAGAGAAGCCCTCACCATATCACGCGATGCGTGTGCGGTTGGACATATTGGGCCTAGGGTGAGTATTTGGCTGCTTGGCCCTTGGGGCCTCCACGTTTCAAGAGTACAACACGTGTCACGAGCTGCTACGTTACAATTGTACCCTCACAAACGCCGTCAATTTACTGGCACAGAAACGTGGTGGTCTTCGAGACTCCTGTGCTCCAGCAAGGTTGAAGAAAGAGAATCATTCCCTTTCGCCGAAGAATCTCCCAAATCCAATTTAATACAACACTTTCTCGTTTCCTTGTCCAGCACCTGTATTTTGCCACCAATTTTCCGAGAAAATCATCGCCAAAGTTCCCGAATCCGAAATGACGACAATCAAAGACCCAAGTCTCACAATTGACGAATCGGGTCGCGCCATTTCCTTCTCCGATTTCCCCGAGGACGTCCAGCTCTGCATCCTCTCGTTCCTCACGCCTCCCGAGGTCGCCAGCTTCGCCTGCACATCGAAAGGGTTCGTTTCGCTCTGCAAGTCGGACGGCAAGCTCTGGTTCAACATGTGCGACCGCAGATGGGGATCCAAGACCCAGATCAGGAAATGGGGAAATGGAAAAATAACGTACAGGAATCTCTACCAGACCCTCAGCGATTGGGAGAATCTGATTGGGTTCTGGCGCCAAGGCGGCGTCGCGATATCGTCACCGTTGATTTTCTTCGAGTGGGGCCCGTCGTTCGTGACCGGATTCCGGATCTCTCCGGCCAAGGATGGCACTTATGGCGTCGTAAAGGCGCCGTTTTTGTGGATGAGCCTCTCGCCGGAGGGGCAAGTCGTGAACTTTCTCGACCCGGAAGGCCGGGCCGAGATTTCGGAAGATTTCGCGGATTCCCACCGGTTCAAGTTTTGGGAGAGCGAGTTGGTTCCTGTGAATTTGAGCATGATGGGGAAGACCTATTTTGTTGTGGAGGAAGATGCAAGCTTTAGGGCTCGGGGAACTTCGAGCTCGGGGAGTGGCCGCGGAAACAACAGTGGGGTTGGCGAGGATGTGATTGGAGCCGCCGAGAGTAGTGGCTCTCCGGGGACCTCGCCGGACCAGGCGGTGGTGGAGATTTATCAGTACTTTGCGAACCGGACCAGCCCGGGTGCGGATAGAGCTTCCAGGAGGCAGAGGAGGAGAGAGAAGGAAAGGCAGGCAAGGAGGAAGCTGGAGCCTCAACATTTCGTCAAGATTGTCGATTGCTCGCCGACGGCGGCTCGGCCTTTGCAGGGCCTCTGGAAGGTGCCTTTTCTCTCTTTGTACTTGTATTTTTCAGCTGAAAGTTTGAATAGAAGATTGTTATTGCCTCGAGAGATTTTGTGCTCTAGTATATACACACACGCATTAACATTTTGCTTTCAGTTTTGCCTGTTGTGAAGTGTTTGTTGAGTGTTGGCGGACTGCTATGTTTCTAGTTTGTAATTTGGAATGTAGAATTGGCACCCGAATTTATTCCGAATCGTTAAGATGTACACTGGATGGTTGATCAAGTTGGCTATAGAGTTCTTAGATTATATAAACGTGTACTCATCAATTTGTTAGGTATGAAATTTACAAGCGGAGATCTGTCTGCGACTCTGCAGCAATCTGTTAGGTTATAAGTGCTTGAATCTTACAGTCGATGCTTAAGCTTCGTTGAGTTATTTGAGTAGAATTTCGATGCTATTGAGTGTAAGAAAAAAAAAACACGGGTTATGAAGTCTCGTTGGTACCTTAGGAAAGTCGGATCAGTGTGCTTTAGGTGCATCATCAGCCAAACTTTGTGTATGATGAGGCAGCTCTAGTTTTAACCGACTGGTTTTGCGCTTTTCGCTCTTTGCTTATAATGTGCCATTACCAGATTGTGGATTCAGAAGAGGTTTCAATTATGGCACAAATAACCTTCTCATCTTCTTCCAACTGCAGGGAATTTATGATGACATGATCTTGGGTTTTTACCTTGTTGCATATGATGACATTGGGGGCATTTCCTGCCTAAGGATTTGCAACCAGTCCGAGAATTTCTGCCGTTTAATGCGTTTTATCAGTAAGCAACCAGTGTTTTGGACAGTGAACCCTACTTTTATCGAGTCTCCGATTTCCCCAGAGGAAGAAAATTTGTATACTAGTCGCATACATCTTCGACCAAATGCAGCAGCAGATCACGGGCACCAGCATCTCCCTCTTGCGGGAAATGAAAGGGTCTCCCGCATTCTGCGCATAAATTTACGTCATGATCTAGCTCTTCCGAACTGGCCCCGACCTAACCCTCTCCTTGCACATGGAAGGATTTGGCAATATGGGGATGGAACATTCGGGTTTGGATCTCTTCAAGATTGTTTTATCAGAGACTTGAAGCATGTTGCCAAGAATGGTCGTCTTCTTGATACCGTGGAGCCTTTGTCGTGACGAATGCTCTCCTACTTCATTTTTAAATTTGTTTTTGTACAGAATTTCATTGCAGTCATAATTCCGATGACTGAATTTCTTGCTGTTTTGTTGTTCTCTTTTGATACAAGCGATATTTTACCTTGAACTAATTTAAGATGTGAAGACGGAGATTCAAACTTGTGTGCGTGGGAGAAGCGCATCGGTTCACGTCTCCATGTTTTATTGCCTTCAAAACATGGGAATCCTCATCCTTTATTCAAAATTTCAAAGCAACAAAACATTAGGGTTTAGATTGAAAATATAGGATTTGGTATCTCATTCGATCATTCACAAACCTCACAGGGAAACCAAAAACAACAAACGAATGAACCCACACGCTTCAATTATACTTAAACTCATCTGTCTTGCAGGGAAATGATAAGGTATGAGGGACAACAACACCACTCAGGCATAGTGAACGGATGTTAAGGCGATCGTGTTCTTTGAGTCATATTTCGGCAGCAACTTCTCTGGCGCCGACTTTCTCATCCTCCGCGATCTTCTCATGGTCACCCTCAAGCTGGCTCAAGTTTCCTTTCTCCTTGATGAGTTGGGTGTGGTGGTGTTTGCAGTAGAGCCGACCCTCGTGCGCAATGTAGTTTGATGGGCTGATTGTACACCCTCCATGCGTGCATTTGAAACACATCTTGTGGTAAGGAGTTCCGTTCACCGAGACCTTTTCTGTTGGATAAACAGTATTCTTGCAGCCGAAGCACTTATCTCTGGTTCCACCAAACATGCTTGAAGCTTTCGCAACTGCAGATTTCTGTTACAAAAATTTGTCATCACGACGATGAGCAGATGTCAAAGACATGTAGAATCCACAGGCAAGCTTTTAAAGATTTTCGGACAAATATATACCTCATTATCAATAGGTTTATCTGGTTTTACAATTTTTGGTGTCCCTGAGAAAGGAGATCGAAACGGAAGTTGATCAACTTGAGCGATGAGAAGGGAAGGTAAGTTATTGAAGTGGGATTTTAATTTTACCTTCAAAACTTTTGTCAAGACTGCCGGTTCTTTTGAAGAGCTGATCAAAATGTGGCCTGCAGTAGAGTACTCCCTCAAAGGAATTGTAGTTGCTGAGCTGCATGTTCATCAATAGGTCAATGGAGTTGTATATGAAAACCAAAAATGGAAAGTTGTTATTTAATCTTTTATCCCGGAATCATTCTTTATCGACTTACAGATGAAGATCAAATCTAAGTCGATACAGGATGATTCCGGGATAGAACAATGCCAGAATAACTGGTAGAATGGAATGACCGGAATCCGATTTCTGACTCTTTGGTGTGGTAAAAGTTTGCCAATCTGCATAACTCTAGTTCTGTTCTTGCATTTGAACAATCCGCATACCAATTTTTCGGGTCTAATCTATGATCTTATAACATCAAGATGCAGGTGAAAATTGAAATTTCTGGAGTTCCAATGTTCAAAAAAAAAACTTGTTCAAGATGAGAACAAAGTACCACAAAGCAGAGTTTACTCCAAACAAGAACATTTATCAGATCGATAAGTATGCAGAAAACAACACTTAATTATTGCAGTAATTGGTTGAGTGCAAGCAATATGAGACTGGTTTTGCTTCGGTTCAACAATCCGTCCCCAAAAAATGGAAAAACGTAAATTTTAAGAGTCGTTTGACAACCATTTCATTTTTAGTTATAGATCGGCGTAAGTTAACGAACCTTGAGGGTTCCTCTGCAGTGGTGGCACCGAAAGCAGGCTTTGTGGTAGACTCGGTTATCAGCTGTGAGCTTGTCCACCAGATACACTGTCTTGTCACAAGCCATGCACTTCTGAGTTGTTCCTGCAAATGCCATTTCTTCTTCTTCTTCTTCTTCTTCTTCTTCTTCTTCTTCTCTCTCTCCTCTTTCTCTCTCTAAGAAGGGGAGATATGAGAAATGGAATGAGAGAGATTATTGGGGTTGGAGGGGGGAATGAGAATGCAGAGACCAAAAGAGAAGCACAACTGTCAAACTGTTGTGATGAATACGATTAAGGTTAGCTGCTGCAATTAGCAATCATGTTGTCTCGTTTCCAAGCGGAGTAGGATTCTCTCCCCTCTTTTTTTCTCTTTTCTCCTATTTGAACGGTCACAGTTACGTCAACATCTTATATTAATTTTTCATAGCAAGAGAAAGATAAAATAAGAGAATGTGAGATGAGGGGATAAAAGAGGATGGAAAGAGCAGGAGCGAGAATCCTAGTCCTTTCCAAGCACCGACCCACCACTGTCTCTCACTCTCTAGATATTTTGTTTTTTGCCGAAACACGACTCAGTACATTAAGTGTTGTAATGTTATTGTTTACTTTTTATTTAAATTTTTTAACCAATTATATTATTACACTTAGTATGTCTGACTGCGTTCTTAGCATACTTAAAAATCTTTCCTGTCCTCTAGTTGAAAAACCATACATTTGATTTGTTTTTTTCTAATGATTTTCTGCATTATTATGAGATGGCAATGTCATAGCTGGAAATATTCAAGGACACATGGGAATATATAAAAACAAATTGCTGACTTCATTGCAAAAATAATAGATGGCCGGGCCAATATGGATGGACGGCTTTTATCGGAAAGAATTTATAGCTCAAATAGAAGGTCAATATTCAAGTGGTTAAAAACAGTTACCTAAGACTAAAACTTCTGTGTTCAAATCCCAATTTCCAATATTGCTAGCAATATATTAGGGGTGGCTGGGAAGGTTTTTAAAATGATCAAAAACGTTTTTGGTGAAAATATTTTTTAAATTAATATTTGGTAAAAATTCAAGTGGATATTGAAAAAACATTTTAAGTGTTTCCTGCAAGAAGCACACATCTGATGCTTTTTCCAAAACACTTAAAAGTGTGTTTTGAACCTAAAATCAATTTCACCAAAAGTAATTTCATTCATTTTAAAAGTACTTTCATACGAGTCCTTGCTTAGTTAGGGTGATGGTGTATAAAGAGGTTTAATTAGTTCAGAAAATGACTACTACTAATTTGATTTGTTTTAGTTGGAAGCTAAATTAGAGTTGTGGGACACTAATGAGTGGGAAACATGTATGAATGGATTGGGTAACACCTAAAAACCCCTTTTTTAAAAATTGAACTTGAAGCATCAAATTAGTGACTTTTCACAAAGTTTGATGGTCCATGCCATCAAATGCCAGCACTACTTCATCATCTCATTGCCTAGCTGGCTTGCATTGCATGTTTATATTCTCAAAGATACTTTACTCCATGACAGCATTATTTTTAAGCATTTTAGCGAAAAATAATCTTTGAAATTGACATAATTTTTTATTGTGGTCTCTTATATTTGAAATTGATAAAAGTCATCCATGAGTTTGTCAACCATCAGTCATTTTTGTCATTTTGTAAAAATCTCTAGTAAAGAATGATCAAAATGACAAAAATATATTCAATTCAATAAACAATGGTTCAAAATGATTTGACAAAATTGGAGAGTATTTTTGTCATTTTAGTCTCATTTAACATAGATTTTTCACTGAATGACCAAAATGATTAATGATGGACAATCTCAGGAACTACTTATATTGATTTTAAATCTCAGGAATCAAAGTGAGAAGTTATGCCAATCTCATAGATCATTTTGACTAAAAAACCTCATTTTTATAAAGATGGAGATGGCTTCTAAATTAAAGTTATATCTTTGAGTGAAATTGTCTCAAACATTAACCGATCATTTTGATTGATAATCTATCAACATAATTATAACAAACCGTTTTGCTAAAAGAACATCTCCGTGTAATCGTATTCCTAACCAATGTTCTATGATATATATCAATTGGACATTTTGGACCTAATAAGATACGTTTTTTGCAGAGTTGTGATGTAGCAGATGGTTAGGGTTGTTTGATCATATGATTTTTTTTATTATTTGAGCAATATTATAATATATTTTAAATTAGGGTTTCAAATTTAGCTATGGAGAAGGAAAACTGACATAGCGTAAGTATCCAAACATTGCACGTGAGTTTTAAATGATGGAGGTACAAAACTAGTCATTTACTCTCTTCTTTTATCTTTTACCACACTCGATCATGATGACAAATCTTATTCCAAATTCCATCCATGCAATATGTAGGAGTCCCACATTGGACTTTTGCTTTTGCCTAATGAAAGCTATAATTTACCCATATGTGGGAATTTTTCAAGTTTTTAACCAATGTTAACACTTGATGTACCAAGACGTATTTCCGATACACTGAAAAATCTCTTCAAAATCATAGGATGTAAAGAATTCTCTATTCATAACGTTATACATGCATCGATATCATCAATAATATACTAATACGTTTTGTTGATAACAATGATACCGTCTTATTAACTGCAACATATTGACCTTCCATTCCACAGTAGGACCTCATCCCATGTGAATGAAAGTGAGATGACATAAAGCTCGTCCGAATTGTAATAAATGGGCTCAAGGGTGAGAACAATGGGCCCCGACATGGGCTTAATTTAAGATAATATTTTATTATTAATATATATAGCCCTAGATTAATAACAAACAGGGCATTTGGTCTAGTGGTATGATTCTCGCTTTGGGTGCGAGAGGTCCCGAGTTCGATTCTCGGAATGCCCCTTTTTTTTCACTTTTATTAATTTCTAACCCCCTTCTCCATTTTGCCGCCGACTCGCAGTCCCTCAATTACCGCCCCCAAATTTAAAACCCTAAACCTCTCAATTCTTCGATTGCATTGCCCTGAACAATCACTTCTCTCGATTTCCCGGCGACTTTACCCTAAAACCCAAAAATGGTTTTTGGGCAAGTGGTGATCGGCCCGCCTGGGTCAGGAAAGACCACTTACTGCAATGGCATGTCTCAGTTCCTCCAGCTCATCGGAAGGTAAAACATTTCACTCCGATTTCTGGGTATTCAAGTTTTTCCATGGCTTCAATTTTGCGTTTTGAATCTGTCTGAAATATTTACAGTGGCAATTTGCTGTTTTGGTGTGCAGGAAAGTTGCTGTGGTAAACTTGGATCCTGCCAACGATGCATTGCCGTATCCTTTTCGGATTTTTATTTTTTTTATTTTTCGTGTTTGTTGTTCGTAATTTGTAGTGTTGCATTGCATTCCAATGTAGAATGTTGAGCCTTTACGTGAATTTAGGTATGAATGTGTTGTGAACATGGAGGAGCTTATAAAACTGAGTGATGTGATGGTGGAGCACTCTCTTGGTCCCAATGGAGGTGAGCTCCTACTCTTCTTTTCTTTTTAATTTGTAAAAAGTTCATTACTTGAGTAAGATTAAAAAGTGGATATTGTTTGGTTTGTTAATGAAGAAGGAAACAATGGAAAGAGAGGAAGTTCTTGGATTTGGACCCTCGATTTTCTCTTTCGAAAATAAGTGACATTTGGAGATGTTAGATGGTAGGAAATACGCATTTAAAGGACGATTTTCCGTTCACTGATCATGAAGCTCCTTTATTTTCTATTTTTGGGAGTGTGTTAAATGGAGTAAAGATTCTAAAATATCCACAAGATAGACAGGATGAACAGTTAACGAGTGCATGTTAAAGAGCTTACATGTCATTAAAAACATAAAATCACTTGATGTACCTTTTGTTGATTTTCTTGACCAAGACAAAAACATGTGAAGTTTAGGAACTTGTTGATGTTGTGTATCAGTCTATCAGATGGTTTACGATATGCTATTCATGTTTATTTGTTGTCTATTCTCTTGAGTTATGACTGACCCGTTAGTTGGGTGCTACATATGTGTTTCTAAACTCAACAAATGATGCTTTTTCGAGGAATGTTACAAGTCCTTTTTTGGTGGATTTTGTACTTAATACTTGTAGTGTATGGGCCTTTGGAGTTCTGCAACTTCTGAAGTTTCTTCCGTTGTGTTCGTCCAGGTCTTGTATATTGCATGGATTATCTAGAGAAGAATATTGACTGGTTGGAGGCCAAGTTGAAACCTCTTATAAAAGGTTGGTGTGTTCTGCTTTGTTTTACTTGTTTAGAATATTCAGGCTCTGGCATTAAAGTCATGATAATCCGTTTTATGTTTTCCAGAGGGCATGACAGTTCGGGATTATACCTCAAGGTTTGAACAATGATACCTAAAGGTTTGAACAATGATGCCTAAATATAAATGATAAATGCAACCTCTGGAAAAGAAAAAAAAAGCAATGGTTGAAAGAAACTAAGCAAGTATAAATGCTTGTTTTTTCGTTATTTTGGTCTATCTAACTGTAGTATGTAGAGTTATGCATTGTACTAGCATGTTTAAAAGGAATGGAATGTTAGTCTTCTAGTTTGTCCCCTGAGCAGTGATGAAATAATAGTGCCATGCTGCCGCCTAACATTATTATGAACTTTGCAGATCATTATATTCTATTTGATCTCCCTGGCCAAGTGGAACTATTCTTTCTTCACTCCAACGCCAAGAACGTTATCATGAAACTTGTGAAGAAGTTAAACCTCAGGGTATGATTCCAATCCTCTTTTTAATACTTTTAGCTTGCACCATTCAGCGGGACCATGATAATTATGCCCTTGGGATTGTTATCTTGATGGCTTCCTGATTTGGTGCAGTTGACTGCAGTACATTTGGTTGATGCCCATCTTTGCAGCGACCCTGGAAAGTATGTTAGTGCATTGATTCTCTCTTTATCAACCATGCTTCATATGGAACTCCCGCACATAAATGTCTTGTCTAAGATTGATCTAATAGAGAGCTACGGAAAGCTAGGTATGGTCATGGCTTATCCTTTTGTATTTTTTTTTCCGTGCCATTTCTTATACACATTTGAGATATATAATCTGATACTGATATTTCTGTTTTCTTTTTAATGCCTGCAGCTTTCAACCTCGATTTCTTCACAGATGTAGAGGATTTATCTTATCTTCAGTACAAGCTTGATCAGGATCCTCGCTCGGCTAAGTACAGGTTTGATTAATATTTGATCATATGGCAACAACCTATGAAAATCTTGCTCTTCCATAAACAAATTGTTTTTTGTTCATATTGCAGAAAGCTTACTAAGGAGCTTTGTGAAGTAATTGAAAATTACAGTCTTGTTAA
Source organism: Pyrus communis (assembly GCF_963583255.1). Classification (NCBI taxonomy): domain Eukaryota; kingdom Viridiplantae; phylum Streptophyta; class Magnoliopsida; order Rosales; family Rosaceae; genus Pyrus; species Pyrus communis. The sequence goes on from NC_084817.1 coordinate 4,786,932, forward strand.
TTTTGCAACCTTAGATATTCAGGCACGCCAGTCCTCTCTTTACTTTACTCCCGACCTCTTGAACTTTTTGTACTTCGTGTTCTCACATGCTACTTTTCAGGATAAAGAGAGTGTTGGAAATCTAGTTAAACTGATAGACAAGAGCAACGGGTACATTTTTGCTGGCATAGATGCGAGTGCAGTCGAATTCAGTAAGATTGCAGTCAGTCCTGTTGATTGGGATTATTACAGATATCCTTTTCATTTGATTCTAAAGTAATAAGTTTTCTCTTGTTCCCTTATCTTGTGAAGATACTTGTGAATTAGACCACGAAGTTTTTCGAGCTATCAGTTTTTTTTTTCTGTTTTGCTTAACAAAGTAGCTCACAGTTGCAGCAGTGCAAGAGAAGTACATGAAGGATGACGAAACTTTTGATGGCGACAATGAAAGTCTGGGGGACTGATAATCTATATGTATAAGAGTGATGCATGTCTAGTACATCTTACCAAAGAACTCTCATATTTTTGAAGGTTGCTAAGTCGTGAGTCCCTCATTGACTACAGATCCAAAGAACTCTCAAGGTTGCGGAAGCTTGTGCTTAAAGGTTACGGAACTCGCTCTCATGTGACTATTTTTGTATGATGTGTATACTGTTTAGTCATGCCTTATTATTTATACGAATAAGTTAATTGCGTAGAACTGTTTGCAAGGGATTGAGCAATCACGATGATGTAGGTTTTATAACAACAAAACTGTGGTTTTAAAGGCGTCGATTGGATTACGCACCGCCAAGTATTACGTCAATGATCTTGATAAAGACCTAAATAGTTATGCTCGCTTCTTTCACACGCGCGCACAGAGGAAATCTGCTTGTGTGAAGTGAAGAAGATGCTCTGGTTTCTCTAGATGTGTAGACTTCTGGAAGCCATTAACTAAGCATGGTTGAATTTGTTGACGACAACACAATGTCGGAGGGTGAGAAATTTGGGGCCCCCATTCTTCAAGTTGGGATGATTGCTCATTGTTTTCTTTTCTTATGTTCTAGAACTTCTAGGGCCCCCCTTTTTTTATTTAATTTTTTTTTATTTATAACTATCTATTTGAAAATACGTTTAAAATAACTAAAATTATTTTTAGATTCTAGAAAAAAAAAAAAAAATTAGACTAAGAACAAGAAGTGTGTTTGCATTTAGAAAAGTTGCATTTAATTGCGTGAATTTTGTATTAGTCCTTATTCTTAACTAAATTACATAACAAGTTATTTAATTGAAAACTAATCCTAATCCCTAATAGGCATGGAAACAAAACCCTAATTCCAATGAATTAGGCCTAAATCATAAAGTACCTATTAACAAAATTCTCTTTGTGTTTGCATTTAGAAAAGTATATGCTATGTTGTACTTTTAAAATTACTGAAAGCGTTTTTGGTGAAAATATTTTTTAAACTATTCTTTAATAAAAATCCAAATGGATCATGGATCAGCACTTGAAGTGCTTCTTACAAAAAGCATGTATGCGGTGCTTCTTCCAAAAGCACTTGACGTGAGTATAGAATCCAAAATTAATCCCAAGAAACGTTTTCAGTGTTTTTAAAAGTACTTCCAAATCGTTAATAAAAATACTTCAAGTACTCTTTTAGGAAGCACTTATTTTTTGTTAAAAATTTCGATGTGTTTATAATAGAAGTGCCTTTATTGGAAGTGCTTTTTTCAGAAAGCACTTATTTTTACATAAAAATTCACAGCTTAATTCGATGATTCAAGTCCGGGATGCTCTGACTCAATACTTGCCGACTTTTACTTGCACAACAAACCCAATACAATGGGACAATCACAACTTAAAGTTTTCTTGAGAGCAGTAGACAATGAATACTCTTTGGCTCACTATAACCTAGCGGAGCTGCACCAAAAGCTACGGTGGGTTGTAGTCTAGGAGAGTGCGTGGCAATATATATGTACTTTAATGTATAGCCTAATATAATAGACATAAAAAGTGCAATAAGAATTATTATTTTTTAATGAAACTAGCCCAATGAGTATTTAGCACAAAAAAAAGTATAAAAATTACCATGAAAATTATGATGTCATTTTGTTTTGAGATTATCTTGCTTTAATTCAATGGGCTTTATGTTATTTTCAATCATTTTTTTAAATTTATTTTAAGATTGCCTTTACTTCTACTTTCATGGTTTTGTTTTGTGCTAGTTGCATAGTTGTAATTGAGATAGTCCATGTATTAAGTTTTCATCTTTTTCTTGTGTTTGCATCTAAATATATGTGAAATTGCATTATTCATTATAATTTTTGCAATTTGCAATTGTGAAACCAAGCAAATTTTAAAGCATACAAATACTAAAGTTAAACTTAAATTTTTATATACAACATGTATGTAGCAAAAAAAAAAAAAAATCATTTGATTTTAGGGTAAGTTTTTTAGCTAGCCCACCCATAAATTTTTTTTTGGCTCCGCTCTTGCACTATAATTAAGAAACTATTCTTCTTTTTGACTGTAAATCACAAACTATTTACACATATATAAATAACATAAAAACAATAAAATTATTATTGTGACGGAAAGTGCTATTCACTCACACTTTTATATCTTTTACACACCCCTGTTACTTTTTGGCAATTGATCTTCTTCAATTCATTTAATGCCTACCAAAAATTGAGAGAAGTGTGTGTGAAGTAAAAATGTGTGTGGATAACACTACCTTATTGTGATTTACTAGGGACAATCATTCTTTTAGCAGCCACTACTGTAACGTCCCACATCGCTCAGGGAGTGGATTCTCTAAACCGTATATGTATATTTCCATCTCTACCTAGCACGAGGCCTTTTGGGAGCTCATTGGCTTCGGGTTCCATCACAACTCTGAAGTTAAGTGAGTTTGTGCAAGAGTAATCCCAAGATGGGTGACCCACTGGGAAGTTCTCGTGTGAGTTCCCAGAAACAAAATCGTGAGGGCGTGGTCGGGGCCTAAAGCGAATAATATCGTATTACGGTGGAGTCGAGCCCAGGATGTGGTCGGGGCCCGGGTCGGGATGTGACAATTTGGTATCAGAGCCAATCCCGGGCCGGGATGTGACAAGTCAGTAAGCTCCCAAAAGACCTCATGTTAAGTAGAGATGAGAATATACATATACGGCTTAGAGGATCCACTCCCTAGGCGATGTGGGATGTTACAATCCACCCATCTTAGACCATCTCCAATGGTGACCTAAAACCTAAAAATATTTAGCCCATAAAATTTAGGTTTTAGCCCAGAAATAGTTTTTCTGCTCCAACCCTTTTGGCCTAAAATTTTAACCCGAAATTATCAAAGAATGAATTAAGGCTATTTTTTTTAAATTAACTTTAAAAAAAAAAAAATTATGTAGACTATCCTAAATTAATTATATGAACATTTTAACCTAAAAATATTTAAATTCTGATAAATTTTGAAAAATCACTAAATCAATACATGAAAATCATGATAAACCACATAAACTTAATACAAACGACATTTAATAAACCACATAAACTTAGATCTTTTTTTTTACCGTTAGATTTGATTATATTCGATCTAAGCCATTGGATTCAATAAATACATAAATATAAAACTAAAAAAAAATTACTTTGAACTTGGACCGTTGGATTAACCAACGGCCCATTTAAATGGAATCGTTGGATGAAGAAAAGTAACCCAACGGCTACTTGATGGTCTGACAGTGGAGGAACAACCCCACGTGGGTTGGTACAAAATTTTGAGAAAGCCTAGCGTGTGTAGTGTGTAAGCGAGTAGGGAGTGGGCAGTGGGCTTCACAGCCCCGATTTCAGTCTCAGTTGGTGGGGCCCATTTTTCTTTGTGGCCTAAAATTGGGCCGATATTTGCCCTCCATTTGGGTTTTAGGTTAATTTTAGGTCATGGTTGGAGTGGATTTTTTTGTGGGGGGGGGGGGGGGGGGGGGAAGGGGGGAGAAGGGAAATTTTAAGTTTTAGTCCACCATTGGAGATGGTCTTAAGGGCCCGACATCCTCGTCGGCACACATCCGGCTAGGGATTGGATCCTCTAAGTCGTATATGTATATTCCTATCTCTACCTAGCACGAGGCCTTTTGGGAGCTCACTGACTTTGGGTTCCATCGGAACTTCGAAGTTAAGCGAGTTTGAGCGTGAGCAATCTCAAGATGGGTGACCCACTGGGAAGTTCTCGTGTGAGTTCCCAAAAACAAAACCGTGAGGGCGTGGTTGGGGTCCAAAGGGGACAATATCGTGATATGGTGAAGTCGAGCTCGGAATGTGGTGGGTGCCCGGGTCGGGATGTGACAACTACTATTTAAATTTAACATCCTTAATTAATTGTAGCTACCTTCATATATATATATATATATATGCACTATCAGGGGTGGATGGAAGTAGGGGCCAAGTTGTTCCCAGGACCATCCAAGTTCAGATGTGAAGGTTTTTTGAGGATCTTCCGAATGTTTGGTACGGATTTCTTTTGCGTCTACTAAATAATTGATGTAATGCATGCTAGGCATACCTCGACATATTGCGCTGACAGCACTCGACAAGTTCTCTCAATATCACTCATCTGATTGCTTTATCATATGTCGATATCTATTGACATGTGCATAACAAGCCCACCAAGTGAATAAACTGATTTTTTTTTTTTTTTTGCATGCTTCGCACTCTGTTCCCATATAAAAAACTTATATTTAACACTAGAATTCCTAAAATTCAAATTCTAAATCCACCACTATATGCTATCAACTCATTTAAGTTTTAAGTTTTGACCCAATTCGTATCTTCATTTCCTGCTTGTATAAATTGTTGATGAACTACGAACTCTCTAAGCGCGTGGAAATGTTCTCATGCGACGCTCACGTTGACTTGTTCTAAGTCGAAGATGATGCAGATTACCAGGACATTACAAGTTTATAACATCGCAAGTGTGCCTCATGTGAACATCTATTTTTCCCATATTATTTTTTTTTAAATTTTTTGCAAACAGGCAGAAATAATAAAATACAAAGAAAAAAATGTAGTTCTTGCATGCGGTGGTTGTCAACTGGGATCCACGTGTACAAAAATTATGGGAATTATCAACCGTGCAGACAATGATATTTGAAAATTAGATTCAAACAATTATTGTGTAAAACGGGAATCGTATTCAAATTAAGCAGCCAGAAGACGATATATTCCGACATGATAAGATCTTTTCTTCTAAGAAATTATTTATGACATGTTTTGAAATTTAGCTCATCCTAAAGTAACGTAACGACTTGGCAGTTGTCCATTCTTTTGAATAAATAATAAATTCGGACAAACGTTAAGATTTTTACAAAAATATTTTTACCATCGGTTCGTTAATACATTCACAAAATCCTTATTATTTGTACTTATTCCTTCGTTATCAATGAATATCATAGTTGAATTCAAAAAATACATACACAATAAGTTAAACTATGTAATCGATAATCATCACCACAAGGCATAGCTAAGTATGGAAATCATAAGAATACAAGAAGGTTATTAGGTTCATGCACGTTGAACAAGTTTATACGCCCTCTCTTATCAAGTGAAGATAACTACCACGAGAATAGATGCTAGCTCATCGCCTCTCGTTTTTCAACGATAAGAAAGATTGAGGCTGCGTTATTATCCTATTAGTATTAACTACCATCATTAACATATTTGAAAATTGAAATATCTCATGTGTTACGCCACCCATTACAATAATTCTCGAGACTTCAAATAATATAGTCACATGCGTGTTTCACAAGTTTTGCTTTCACAAATTATGATACTGATTTATGATCTTTCTACATCCATCGATCTTAGATTTAGATTTGGCATCCGTGTTGTGATTTTTGTGTTTGTGTCATTTTTGTGAAGTACTCGATATATTAAAGGGTTATTGAAAATGTAAGGAAACATCAAGAAAGCAATAAATATTTTTTGGTTTTAACCCTATGACATAGAAGAAATAGGTGTTGTCGTGTAACACCGGTTAAGATAAATGGGTAATATGACCTGACCTGAACTCGACCCGTTAATATTAACGGGTGACATGACCCAACCTGATATTAACGGGTTTTTAACATGTGATCTGATAACAATCCGATTAGGTAAGGTGTTGACAAAAAATAGGGCCGTCTTTGAGATTTTGGGGGCCCTGTGCGAAATTTATAAAAGGCCCCTTCTTAAGATAGTTTTTCAAAAAATGTACCCATGCCTCAAAATTTTCTTGCCAATCTACATGAAACAAATTTTTAGAAGAAGTCCACAAAAATTGCCAGTTTCCCGAAATGAGAAGCAAAAATATTCTGATAAAAACTTTCATCAATAATATCATCATGACACTCAAAGTCATGTGCGGTAGCAATACCAAATCAAATACGACGAGTAGTGGGGTCCTGAGCTAAGCCTTGGCTAAACCTTGAAAATGTTAATGCCATAATGCCTTTAAAATCCTCCTAGTCATTATCCTACTGCAATAATTCTTGCTAAGAGGAACGCAAGACAATGTATTGATGCTAGAAAACAATAACTTAAATCAAAACAAACTTAAGGCTCATTGAATATATAGCATTATTATATAACAGAATTGAAAAAAAAAAATCGTTTTTAGGGTGTTGTTATTAGCACTTTAAATATCTCATTATACACTCTAAATTTTTATATGTAGAAAGAATTTTTTTTTTTTTTACACTTATAAATGAGATTTTAAAGTGCTAATAAAAACAATTATTTTTTTTAATATATAGCATTATTACATATAAATTTAGATGAATTTTTTTTTTGGAGGCCTTTAAATTTGAGGCCTGTGCGATTGCACCTTTCGCTCCCCCTTAATACCCCATCTGACCAAAAACCTGTTACTTTCTTATCATTTCGAATTAGATTAACAGACCACGTAAGAAATTGTTAGTTCTACTTAGATTTAGTAATAACTAGCAGTCACGCATCATTTAGATAAGTGCTTTGCTAATATCCTATTATTTAAATAACTTGCTTCTGCTCCTCTTCAATATCTGCAAATTAATATTGCATCATGCAATAAGTATGAACAATTTATTATTAGTACGTAATCCAATACGTCAAGGAAGACATGATGTTGGATTTAATCTTTGTCATCCACACGTTAATGAAAAATGACATGGAAATTAAATATGCAATTATGGATAAACATCCATAAAAAAATTGCATAGATGATATTTGAATTTTTTTTGTTCACTTATGTGGATTTACCACACAAACTAACAAAATTATACAATTAACACAATATTTTAGAGCATCTTCAAAATAGATGTCAAAATATCTAAATAAGCATTATTAATAAAAAAACAACAACAATTTTTTCCAATTGAAAAGTCAAATCATACATGTATTGGCAACCCTCACGCTTGTTGCCAAAATTGTCAACAACTTCAATTAAATCTTCTTTTAATTAATTATTAAATAAATTTTATTAATTTTGTCATTGTTTTTTATTTTAAAACGTTTAATATGTTAAAGTGCCACATATGCTGTCAAATTTAAAATTTATATTTAAGATAGATGCTCTAAAATCGTTTGACATCTATTTTTCATTCCCAATTTCGTCAAATGCTCGTTATGGGAAGCATTTTTGCTTACCGCCCTAAACTTTGGTATATGCTTACCATACACCTGATTATCTGCCACGTGCCCTTTTACTTAATCATGGTTATTTATTTATTTATTTTTTAAATTGGAAATAACGTTTAATGTGAAAATTAACTATAATTAGGTAAAAGAATATTTGACAAATAATTAGATGTGTGGTGAATATACACTATAGTGATGATGGTAACAAAAATACACTTCTTGTTATAAGATGAATCTAAAGGCTAAGAACCAAGGGACCCGGGTTTCGGATACCTCTAGGCTTGTGAATTGATGAGAATGTCATGAAAAAGGCTCATGCAAGCTACGTGTTCATATTTGACATATTGTAAGTGGAAATTAGATTCATGTGTTTCTACCAAACTATTTTGTATGAGAATAAATATTTCATCACTAGAGCTATAAATGGGAGGGGGAATCGAACTCCTGGTATGCTCACTTAGCATGAACTGGAGAAGCAAGAATTGGAGAACGTACGTAGGAAGTAAACGAAGAAATAAAATGAACTAGTCTCATGATTTGATTCACAGATTCAAATATTGCAATACGAATTTCAATGAAAAACACATTTTCTTTTCGCTTTTATTGGTATAGTAAACACAAAGAAAATTAGGAAATACAATTATTTAAATAAATTGACTTTAATTCTCATTCTATTCTATGTAACTAAAAATATCATCGACACATCTAATATGTAAATAAGACAAATACTCTCAACCACTTGTATATCATGCCAAACTTCCAATTAATCTGTGGCACATGGTTAGCGGGCTGAGTGATCCTTCTGGAAAACATTGTCTCACTCCCTCATTTAAGATTTTCACAAATACTTGTGCGTCACTCAGCATTTTATTATTAAAAATGTTGAATTTGTACCAACTCAATTTTAAATAATATTTTTCTTTCCATTTTATCTTCCTAGATATCCAGTCTGCGTATTTGCAAAAGAAATTTAATACATCATTTATTATTTTACAAAATGATGTATATATTACTTAATTTTTTTGGACCGTTAAAAATAAAGAATACGTGGTATTTTTTATTAAGCCAAATTAGAAATGAGTATATATGATACTCCTTATTCACCAGTGAGTATCAAAATATTATCCAAAAATAAATATCAGATGTATATATGTGGCATTATTGCCTTCCTCTCCAAGAAGTCAAACCCACCCCAAAGTCCATGTGCGCAGCAGAAGCTTCCATGAGATTTTGCTTTTGTCAAACCTTTCATTTAACAAAAGCTCGTCTGGATATCTCTTCTCAGCTAATTACAGCAAAAGCAACCCCTTATATATATATAATCTCTCATTTCTTCCACTCAAACCAAATCCCTCAATACTCAAATCCCAAAACTCAAGAATCATTTCGTTTTTAGTCTTTAGTTAATTCAGATGTTAAGCCCTTTCAGCTGCGTATTCTTCCATCAGAAAGATGTTCAAGACGAACCCTTTTCAAGTCCTTGCTCCACGCCGAAAAGATCAACAAAGAGAAGTAGCAAGGAGAGCAAGAACCCCTATTCGAGTCGAGGCCTCGACAAGTTCTCTGAACTCTTAGCCGATCTCGAAGAGAAACGGCAGAAGATTTATGCGCAAACGCCTCAGCAAGACATATTCCTCGTCCGCTTCATGTTCAAGGAGTCGAACGAGGACGCCCCTCCCGTCCCGGTCGTGATCAAGTTGAAGGACAACAAGAAAGAAGACCGCAAAGAGAAAACCAAAATTCAGGTGGTGACAGAAAAGCATGCAACGAGTAACTCGGAAGGTTTGAATAATTTTACCGTCGAGCCTTCCACGCCCACAAAAGAAGTAGCAGTTCAGCAACAACCAAAGAATTATAAGAGGGTGCGTTCGTCATTAAACTTTAAGGACATGAACTTGGGCATCTGGAGAAGGCCTTCTTACTATTTGCCGGTGGTTGTGGTGTTCATTTTGGTGCTGCTGGCGGTGTTCGGGCGGTCGGTTGCAATTCTGTGCACGTCTATCGGCTGGTACGCATTGCCGACGTTGGAAGAAAGCAATGGCAAGGCAAAAAGAGCGTCAAAGAAGAAAAATCATGGTAGAAGATTGAGTGACAATAATAATAATAATCATGGACTATTGTCTTCTCCAAAGAGTAACAACATAGGGGCCGGAAGCACGCCCAGATCACAACAACACGGTCATCAGAAAATTTGGTGACCGCGGCGTTGCAATTGACTTGTGAATTTTGTCCTTATATTCCTTGGTTCTTTCTTTCATATTTCCTCTTTTTTCTTAATTTCTCGGTCAAGATTTGGGTGCCATGTATGTACAGACAATGTTTTGTTTTTGGTCGCGGTGCCAACTTGGTAAATGTAAACTATGATAACTATAAGATTAGTCTAGAGATGTTTGCAAGATGTGAGTAGTGAAATTTGCCCTGTAATTCCACTATATATGTGGTTTTTTTTTTTTGTGTGGTTAAATGTATGTATTGGTCTCGAGGGATTTTTGGTTTTATGCTTAAGTTCTTCACTGCAAAGTTTTTGTGCCAAAAGCTAAATCAAGGATCTAGGGCTCATTTGGGGGCTCGGTCGAGACTGAACTTGTTTTAAAATTCAGACTAATGTCGTAGCCATTGTTTGATGAACTTAAAATACTAAGACTGAACTCATGATTTATGAAAGTGGATAAAAAGAGGCAAGACTCTAAGATTGGGTTTTGAGACTTAATTCCAATCATCTCAAGTCTCAATTGCGATTATGGATTAAATATAAACGTGTGACGTTAGCTCTTGTTGACGTTGTATTTTAGGTAGGATTCCTAATTGATATTAATTCTGTGTAATCTCCTGTAACCTCGTCTAATTAGTTTTCTTCCTTTTACATTAGGGTTGTACACCTTGTTAGTGTTTGTGTGGTTTTGATATGTATTTCAATGGAGGATCTGTGCAAAGAATCAGAAAATGGTCGAGAGGAAGATGAAGGAAAAATGCTTCACTATATTTCACTCTAAAGCACGCATACATTTGTTACCGTTGTATGTGGAAGGAAGGGAGATCCTTCACACTCCAACACACAATACAATCTCAACCATTCATTGGTATCATCCTATGAGATGATGCCACATGTCTTATTCTATTACTTAAAACTAGATACATCATTGAGTAACCATGTGGACTATGATCCAATGGCTGACATTCAAACTGAAATGGAAAACATTTGTGAGATGATCTCTGCCGTCAATCTTCAGTTGAAGGGTTACATTCCAACACACCTTGTACAAATATCTCTCATTGAGAAGAATAAAATTATCATTCAAAGCATTCTCCACTTGGTACCAGAGCCAGAAAAACCCTAACTGGTATCACGTGATCCCACCATTGATTCCCTGCGGTGCTGAGCTGTTCAGCACATCGTCTAGGAAAAGGCAATCCACTGCTCCAGTAGCACTGCGCCTTTGATCAGCGAGCGGCTGCTGTGCCGTTGCTGCCCCTCTGAAGAAATCACAGTGAGCGACCTGTTTGCCTCGTCGTTGCTGTGCTCAACTAAGCGCAGCGAGCAACCTTGCATTGTTGTTGTCCAAGAAACTGTGAATAAGCTCTACTGCCATCCGAAATCTGTTGAACTCGCCCGAAGAAATTCGTTGACTCATCTGCATCACGCTGGAGAACCTGACCCGCGAACTCGTCTGAGATCGTTGCTGCAATCAGAAAACCCAGACAACCCCTGCTGCTGCAAGACTACAGACCCGCACCAGTTTTTTTAGGGATGTGTTATCCACACACCCCATTTTACTTCTCACACACCCCTTAATAATTTATATCCGTTGATATCCTTTAATTTATCCGATCCGACGGTTAAAAATTAAAAAGATGTGTAAGAAGTAAAATGAGATGTGTGGATATCACACTCATTTTTTTTATTGTTTTCAAAAGAAAAAAGAAAAAAAAAAAAAAAAAAAAAAAAAAGAGGAAAAAAATCAGCGTAGATTGGTCTCTTTTTTTTGTTTTGTCGTTGGTGGGCTACCTTGTTGGCCCATACTGATTGGTTTCTTGGGCTCAACTTGCTTGGAGGTTTAGGCTACATCAATCAAGGACTCGCGGACTGATTATAACTACTTGGGAATGGCCTCGATTACCGAAGCTAAGATCCATTCTGAACGTATAGCCGAGAAAGTGTCGGCCTTTCTTAATGACACAGGTTATGATGGTAAGGGTTTAAAGGTTTCTGCATCTGTTAAGAATAATACATGGATAATTGATTCTGATACTACTGAACATATAACTTGTGATTCTAAACAGGTACAAACCCTAAAACCATCCCCCAAAATTGTCGTGAGTGTCACCAATGGTAATGTTGCCCCCATTATCGGAGAAGGCAATGTCTCACTTTCTGATACCTTGAATTTTGATTATGTACTCGTTCCTTCTCTTGACTATAATTTATTATTTGTTGCTCAAATAATTGTCGCCCTACATTGTCTTGTGATTTTTTGGCCTTCTTTTTGTGTTTTTAAGGACATTCGGACTAGTAAGACGATTGGTTATGGTATTAGAAAGGGGAAGCTCTACTACTTGGAGCTGACATCGAATAGTTCTCACATGTTGACTCAAGCTCTTGTAGTGGAAGGAAATCAGGGGGATAGGAATAAAGCTTCAGAGATTTGGTTGTGGCATTGATGACTTGGACATGCTTCTTTCGGCTATTTACGAAGTTTGTTTCCTAGCCTATTTGTTAAGCATGATGTTTCTAGTTTTAAATGTGGTGTTTGTGAACTAGCTAAAAGTCATCATGCTTCGTTTCCATCCAGTTTGAATAAAAGTTCTATTCCATTTATGATAATTCAATCTGATGTTTGGGGTTCATCTAAAACTACTACACTTGATGGTGCTCATTGGTTCGTTACTTTTATTGATGACTGCACACGTATGACTTGGGTTTGTTTGATGCAATCCAAAAGTGAAGTTACTTCTTTATTTTAGCAGTTTTACAAAATGGTACAAGTACAATATAAGTCACAAATACAGGTTCTTAGGAGTGATAATGGCGCGAATATGTCAACTCTGAACTTTGTGCCTTTCTTGATCATCATGGGATTGTTCATCAAACTACATGTCCATATACTCCATAACAAAATAGGGTTGCTGAACGCAAGAACCGTCAGCTTCTGGAGGTTGTTCATGCTTTTTTACTCGAGGCGCGTCTCCTGTTATCCTATTCACCTCAGCTGCGTATCTCATTAATCATGTTCCATCCCAATCGGTTGATTTTCAGACCCCCTTCAGGCACTTTCTTCACATGTTAATGCTCCTGCAGTCCTTAATCTTCCACCTCATGTGTTTGGTTGTGTGGCCTTCGTTCATCTTTTCAAACAACAATGAAGTAAGCTTGAACCTCGTGTCTTACGATATGTGTTTGTGAGGTATGCATCAAGGCAAAAAGGATACCGTTGTTATCACCCTCCGATGAATAAGTTGTTTGTCACTATGGATGTTGTGTTTCAAGAGAATGATATGTACTTTGCCAATCTCGAGTCTTCACTTCAAGGGGAGAATCAGAAAGAAGTTCAAACTCTTGATTATACTATTCCAGATATAGATAGATTGAATGATTTGGATTTAAGTGGTGATGTCTTGGAAATAAGTGGTGATCATTCACACAAAAACAATGATGTGAATGAATTAGAATTAAGTGGTAATGTCTTGGAGACAAGTAGTGATCTTTCACATGGAAACAATGTTGAAAACCTTGAAAGGGACGAGTCAACATCGCGAGATAACTCACTGCCTGATAGCTCACTGCCAATTTCCTCACCACAGGACAACCTTGTGTCGCCAGCTACCTTATAGTCGATCTTGCGTCCTAATAACCATAATCAATCGTCTTCGATCCCGGATGCACCACCACGACGTCGTCTCCCTGATTACGTCAACCGAGGTATTCTTAAACTTATTTATGAAGCCGACCTTAAATGTAAAACCAGGTATCCGGTGAGTAAGCCCAATCCTGAGTCTAATTTGTTATACTCGTTAAGTAATTATATGTCTACCAGTCATCTGTCAGAATCAAATAAGTCGTTTGTGCATCAATTATCTATTGTATCTATTCCTAATAATGTGTAGGAGGCTTTAGTTGATCCACATTGGCAATCAGCAATGAATGAAGAGTTGAAATCTTTGAAGAAGAGTGCTATGTGGGAGATCACAGATTTGTCAGCTGGCAAGAAACCTGTGGAATGCAAATAGGTATATACTGTGGAATGCAAAGCAGATGTGATGGTGGAACCTTTCAAGGCAAGACTGGTAGCAAAATGATACACTCAAAAATTTGGAATCGACTACACATATACATTTACATTTGTTGTCATTGGTTGCAAATCTTAATTGGCCCTTACAACAGTTTGATGTGAAGAACGCCTTCTTGCATGGAGACTTGACAAAAGAGATTTATATGGATCTTCCACCAAGATGTAATGCTCCAGATAAATACAAAAGAAAAATGTGCAGGTTGAAGAAATCCTTATATGGTTTGAAGCAGTCCCCTCAGGCATGGTTTGGAAGATTCAAAAATCTATGAGAACATTTGGCTACAAACAAAGTAACTTCGATCATACTCTGTTCCTGAAAAGACGAAATGGGAAACTTACTGCACTTATTGTGTATGTAGATGATATGGTGGTAACAGGTAATGACCCAGAAGAACGTGCGGCCTTGCAATGATATTTGTCTACAGAATTTGAGATGAAGGACCTTGGATCCTTGAAATATTTTTTGGGGATTGAGGTATCGAGAAGCAGTTCGGGAATTTTCTTATCACAAAGGAAGTATATTATTGATTTGTTGCACGAAACCGGCATATCAGCTTGTCAACCAGTAGCTACACCATTAGAGGAAGGATTGAAGCTTAGTGTTGATCCTAATCAAGTACCAGTTGACAAGGGAAGATATCAAAGGTTAGTAGGTCGTTTAATGTACTTGGCACACACAAGACCGGACCTTGCTTATGCCTTAAGTGTGGTGAGTCAATACATGCATGATCCCGGAGAACAATATATGAATGCAGTGATGAGGATTTTGAGATATTTGAAAGGAAGTCCCGGCAAATGAATTTTGTTTAAAAGGAATAATCATCTTAGAGTTGAAGCTTATACTGATGCAGATTGGGCAGGTTCGATTGACGATAGGCTTTCAACATTAGGTTACTTTACATTCGTTGGGGGCAACTTGGTTACATGGAGAAGTAAGAAACAAAATGTGGTTGCCCGTTCCAGTGCAAAAGCTGAATATAGAGGTATGGCCTTGGGGATTTGTGAAATTCTGTGGCTTAAGCTCCTACTTCGAGATTTGGGTATACTACATGATCAGCCCATGAAATTATTTAGTGATAATAAAGCTACCCATGACATTGCACATAATCCGGTACAATATGATAGAACAAAGCATGTTGAAGTTGATCGGTTCTTCATCAAAGAAAAATTAGAAGAAAAACTAAGTGAGCTACCGACAATAAGAACAGAGGATCAGTTGGCAGATATCCTCACGAAAGCTGTTTCAAGTCATAAGTTTTCATGTTTTTTACACAAGTTGGACATGAGTAACATATATGCACCAACTTGAGGGGGAGTGTTGACTTTGTATTTTAGGTAGGATTCCTAATTGATATCAATTCTTTGTAATCTCCTGTAATCTCGTGTAATTAGTTTCTTCCCTTTACATTAGGGTTGTACACTTGTATAAATATCTCTCATTCAGAAGAATAAAATTATCATTCAAAACATTCTCCACTGCTCTATCCTAAAAAATCGATGTTCAACAATTCGAGGGATAGGATGACCTTTACATTTTTTTTTTAATACAATAGTCCTTGAAAAATCTGTTCCGCCTGCCTAATAAACTTCCTTACACTAAACCAACAATTTTCACAAAGTGCACAAAACAGATTAGGCCGGAACAACATTCAGCATTTCCATCAAGTAGAAACCGCAAAAAAACGATGCTTAATTGGTTTACATGAACTGCAATAAACCTAAAGATGCAATACCAGATCACGTAGTTTGATTCGGAATAAAAAAGATCTAAAGTCGGGTGATATCAGTACAAGTTTTGCGCCGGAGGGAACTTTGTCTTGAAGCTTTTTACGGGCTATTTCCTGGCCTGACTCTAGCCAATAACGATGCCCATTGAAACCAACGGTTTTTTCATCACTAATCCAAAAATGTTCCTTATAGTACCTTTTATAGGGGGTTAAGACCATTCGCTGAAGACTCTGCACATAGTACTATGGGTGGATAGTGAGGGGAAAATCTCTTAAACTAGTTTTACAAGGCTTCCATTTTCGACGTGGGATATACAATACTCTCAACAAAGACCAATTTCATGTTTACAATGATCAGTTAATAGAATTCAAGATAAAAGGGGAAAGCAATGCGTATTGGAGTCAAAATATAGAGCACTACAATAATGTCTAGAAGGTAGACTAGAAGGCTTCGTTTGTTGTCTACGATTAGACTTGACAAGTTACTAGATTCAATGTATGTTGAAGGAATGGATGCCGATTTTCAAATTTTATCCAAGTTGAGGGTAGAAAATGAATTAATTAAGTTATCCCTCCCCTCATAAAAATAATATATACAATTGTGAGAAGTTTCTTTCGTGATTATCCATCTTCTACTTTTAAATTGGATAAAACTTAAAAACTGACATCAATTTCTTCCTCATCATGCAATATTAAATGTGAATTATTCAATATATCCAATTGGATCACATATTCCACACTAGGCTAAATTTTGCTTTATAAAAGTTATATGTAGTTGTATGATGCTTGTGCTAGTTTACTAATAACGAATTATAGAATCACTTGAATTGCAAATAAGGAGGTCAATGCACCTTTTTTCGACGACTCCGTTCGCCGGACGTAAACGAATAATTGATTTCTGTTCGTCGAGTAAGACTTCGGGCGATGGCTTTTAAGCGACAAACTTTTTTCGTTACCTAAAATTTTAGGTGACGAAACCCCATTTGACTTGACAAAAATTTTTCGTCTTGCGAAATTATTTATTTTTGGTAGTGAAGGTTTGTATGTTCGAGGAAAACAACCGACTAGATTGAAATTTATTAAAACTAAAGATCGATATGAGAAGAAAAATCTACTTTCAAGAATGGAATAGTAGGGTATGAATATTATAATAGATTAATTCAAGGCTAGTTAATTAGCATGGAAAAATTAGAAGAAATGGATAAGAGATATACGAACGTGGATATCTTCAAAAATGATTGTATCTGATCCATTGGTTTAGTGATGCAGAGCAGCCCGGATTAAAAGAAAAGGGGGATATTTTTCGGAGTTATGAACAAAATTAGGGTTTTAGAATCCTTGGAGATTCAGATTCAGCAAGATGACGTGAGTCTTTTTATTTTTTAGATTTGGTATTTAGTCAGAAACGAAAACTAAGATGAAGCAAATACCAAATTAACATAAATCCTTTTCAGCATTGAAACGAAATCCCACTTAAATGTATACACTATATGTATTTTTAAGAGAAGGACACTATATGTATTCCCAACATATAAAAAAAAAAATTAAAAAAAAACTTAGATTAATGTTTTACAAGTAATTAAAGCCCAATTGGCTCCCATAAGGCACAAGGTCCATATTTTGATCAATTAATGGACCCTCAATTAATATTTTGAGTAATCAAGCCCATTACCAAGCCACTTCTCTAATTACCAAGTCATATTGGTATGTCCGTGTATTATTGTGGTGAGATCCTGCACAAAACGCCTTACTTTTTTTTTTCATTCAAACTCAAATCTTTCAAACCCCCTCCCCAAGTTTGATCCTGGAGGATTTGTGATTGCATAGCCTCACAAGTGAAGGAAATTAGTGTTACTTATATTCCTCTTCTTTGTAACGATAGCTAAGTTTGTCTCTCAGTTGGGAGTTCTTTAGTTTGGTTTGAGGACCCTCTCAATGTTTTCACAATGTTCTCTTCCAAAACTTGATACTTCATTAAAATAATTAAAATCCATCAAAATTCTAATTGAATACACCCTCCAAAAAGAAAAATGTTATGAATATCACATTGGTGTACCATCTAATGTTATTAGTAATGTGTACATACTATATTTAATAAAAGGAAAATTAATGAAAATGACATGAAAACTTTGAGTTTTAACAATAAGGAAAAAATAAAGGGTAAAGTGAATAGTACCATGATTGACTTTTTAGTGTAAAAATATAGTTTTTCGTTAAAGTAAACAGTGCCGCGGGTTTTTCGTTAAAACTCCCTTTAATAAAATCTTATTGTCTGTTAATTGTGTGTATCACTTGCCATATGATATGATCTAACAGTGTGGTATAAATATGTAGTTTCCCTATTAAAAGCATCTCCAATGGGAGCCCCTACTTAGGAACTCCCATCACCAACTTTAAGGACTCATTTAGGGGCTTTAAAGAAATATTCAAGCCCCTAAAAAAATATTTTTTGCAACGGGAAGTCCTTATAGTATAATTCCTAAATGTAAGAACTAAAATATTAAAAATCATTTTTCATCATTGAAATATTTTGGCCATTGATAAAAACCAAAAAGCTATAAGTTGATTTATTCCCTCTAGTGCTTGTAAGTTCACGAACATATCAAAGGTTTGACGCATACGGTTTGGTGGTTAAAAGCACGCACATGGTGGTTAAATTATTCTTCTGGGTTCATGAACTAAGAGCTTCAACTTTTATATGGTCCGCTGTCTAAACCGGACTAAAAAGTTTGGTTGATAAATTAATTAATTTGACAGGAAAGCTAGGAACCTCCTTATCCGAACATTCTCATTATTTTTTCGCCTCTTTTTCTCATTTTACAATATTGTGTGATGATCTAAATTTTCTATTCATTAAGTCAGCATTTCAGCATCAAGTCTACCAAAATCAACTAAATTTTAAATAGTTTAGCCATCAATCGGCTATCAAATACGTAAATGAAGCATCCTATACTATTAAATACTGAATTTCTGACAATGTTAGAGTTAATTTTTATTGGTTGAATTAGAAAGTATACAGTTATGATCATCACGTAGACATTGCAAAATGAGAATAAAAAAGAAGAAATTATTTATTTAAATATTAGAAGATCAATAAGAAAAATGATCTTGGCAAGGAAAAAACGATAAGGGCGTTGCCCGAAAAAATTACATATAATAAGTATATATACCAAGTCCTGCTGTTAGTTGATAATGTAAATAGAACGATTTTCAATAATTGTAAGAAGGCGATCAGAAATACATTATAAATTCAGTGGAAGAATGCATGGATGTTTACGCGTCTGACCAGAAAACATAATCATCAAAATAAACTAAAGAAAACATATCCCTGAAAAATATTATTTTCGTTACTTAGCAGAATGTTTGCTTTGCTTAAAGCTAAGGACCTCAGCAAATATGTGCAGAGAATATTGTTTCTTTACAGTTTGTTTTGGTATCACCGAAAGAACTGAACTGATTCGAGCAGCCATGCAGCCCACCTTTTTGAATTCTAACTTAAAGCTGGTCATCGTTCATTAATTGTTAAAGTTTTATTAAAAGTTGTAATCTGGAGTTTTTTTTCCCTTTGAAAAGGAGAAAAGTTATTTTTAAAAAATGTCTGCGGATCTTTAAATCATATATGCGTTAAAGAGAAAAAGCTAATAAAAACGTGATTAAATGACAATGTAGATTCGTGTATGGCGGTTTATATATGGCAAAAGCTTCCTTCTTTTTGCATGTGTATTATTCAAGTTTTTGCTTCTGAATGTTCAGGTCTTTGTCAAAGTGGAATATTAGTGAATATATTACCAAAAATATAAATATTAGTGAATATTGGAATGAAACTTTGCAGGCCCAGGCAAGGTCCTAGATGAGAGACTTAGCTAAGTAAGAATATAATTAGAATAAACGACGATTTTTTTTGTTTTATAGAAGGGAGGTTTGAATAAAATATTACGTTATATATTTTTATTGGAAATCATATGACGTGATTGTTGATAATTTTTTTTTTAAAGAGGATTAGCTGGTGGCTTCACCATTGCAATCGGAGCACTGCAATTCACCCTTCCAGAGGCCGCAAAGACTCACAAAGGCATTTCACCCTCCACCTGGCCACCATCATGCGATTCACCAGATGTTGATAATTGAATTATTACTTAATTGTTGATTAACGTACTTATTTTTTTATTGGTAACACATCACATGGTTTGTAAATGTGGTTTTAAAATGGATCTATTTAGTATTACTCTTTAAAGAGGATTTTAAATAAGAAGATCAACCGTCAACAATGACATCATGTATATGGTTTACGCATGTGGTTTAAAAAGAGAGTAATGTTATACTTATCATATTTCTTACCACATAATTGTACCACGTCTATATTAAAGGTAAGACCCACTAACATATGTAGGTCACACCCACATTAGAAATATAATATAAATGTGGTAGTATAAAAAATCTGGTAAAAATAACATTTTTGTTAAAAAAAAAAAATCTCCCTCTGACATTACTCTGGGAAGCTTAACCCCTTCTATTTAAAGAGGCCCAGGTTGAGGCAGACAGACCCACAGAGCGCTAGCTAAAGCACAAATTAGAGATACAAAGCTAGTTTCTGACGCAAGAAAATTAAGAGCCCCAAAATACCAAAAACACAAGGAAAAAAAAATGAAGCCAATTAGTCTAGTTTCTGATCTCATGATTTTTTCATTATTTATCTTGTCATTTCAATTTTCTCTCACTACTACCCGCGCTGCTGGTGGAAAATGGCAGCTCTTGCAACAAAACGTCGGCATTTCCGCCATGCACATGCAACTCCTCTACAACGACCGCGTCATCATGTTCGACCGCACCGACTTCGGCAAATCCAACTTGTCCTTACCCAACGGTACATGCGTCAGAAACGACTGCACCGCCCACTCCGCCGAGTACGACGTCACAACTAATACCGTCCGCCCCCTCACGGTTCAATCCGACATTTGGTGCTCCTCCGGCTCCGTAGCCCCCAACGGCAACTTGATCCAAACCGGCGGCTACGACATAGGAGAGCGCCGCGTTAGGGTTTTCGAGCCCTGCACTGGTTGTGATTGGAAGGAGTATGAGAATACCTTAGGCGTGAACCGCTGGTACGCCACCGATCATATTCTGCCCGACGGACGGCAGATCATCATCGGCGGAAGGCGGCAGTTCAACTTCGAGTTTTATCCGAAGACCGAGTCTTCGAGCCATGTCTACAGCTTTCCCTTCCTTGTGCAGACTAACGACCCCAACGAGGAAAACAATCTTTACCCTTATGTTTTCCTCAATGTCGATGGGAATTTATTCATTTTCGCAAACAATCGAGCAATTCTGTTCGATTATGTCATGAACAAAGTCGTTAAAACCTACCCGCAAATACCCGGCGGCGACCCGAGGTCGTACCCTAGCACCGGTTCAGCCGTGTTGCTGCCATTAAGGAACTTGACGACTCCGTCTATTGAGGCTGAGGTTTTGGTCTGTGGTGGAGCTCCGAAAGGGTCTTATATCAAGGCAATAAAGGGTACTTTTGTGGAAGCTCTCAACACATGCGGTCGGATCAAAATAAACAACCCGAAGCCGCAGTGGGTTGTGGAGACTATGCCTCAAGCTAGAGTCATGAGTGACATGTTATTGCTCCCAGATGGCACCGTTTTGATCATCAATGGTGCATCTTTTGGGACTGCTGGTTGGGAACTCGGACAGAATCCTGTGCTCGAACCACTTGTGTACCGACCAGATAACGCTGTTGGGTCACGGTTTGAAAAACAAAACCCTGCCTCAATACCGCGAATGTACCATTCCACCGCGGTATTACTACGTGATGGTAGGGTACTCGTTGGAGGTAGTAACCCTCATGATAAATACGAGTTAGCCGATGAGTTATTTCCAACAGAATTGAGATTAGAGGCATTTAATCCTGATTATTTGGATGCCAAGTACTCGAAGTTGCGTCCGAGAATCGTTGATCCCAAATCACAAGCTAAAATCAGTTACGGAAAAAAATTATTCATTCGGTTTTCGTTGAAGGGAAGCATAGCAACGAATTTGGTGATGGTGACGATCGTGGCGCCGTCATTTAATACACATTCCTTCTCAATGAATCAGAGGCTGCTGGTTCTTGCGGCGGAGACCGTCAAAAAGGTAGGGACAATGACGTACCAAGTTCAGGTGACGACGCCGGGTTCCAGTAATCTTGCGCCTTCCGGATATTATCTTCTCTATGTGGTGCATCAGCAAATTCCAAGTGAAGGCATCTGGGTTCAAATTCTGTTATGACATGAAAGTTATATTATACAGTTTGTGTAGTGCTTCCTCCCCTTCTTTTTTACTTCATTTTTTTTTATCACAAAAACATGATTAATTGTGAGTTGGACAAATAAAAATGTTCATAGAACATTTATCTTTTTTAGACAGAACAGCTTTGATTCCACTTTGCAAGTTGTATTTGTACTTCTTTTTATTTTTATAACTTTACCAAAGTAGTACTAACTTTTATATAATAAAAAAGTCGAGTAATATTAAAGAGACCACACTGTATACAAAATGTTGTACGTTCGGTTTAACAACTCTAAAAGAAATGATTTTCCTGTACCGTGCAGCAAGTTAGCCATCCTTGTGCTTTAACCGGCATAGAAATACATGATTTAAAATCTAAATCCAGCATAAATTAAATGTTTTGACCCTCCCAGATATATTTACATTAGCTAGATATGGGTTTCACGCTCTGAAGAGACCCCTTGGAAACCAAGGGATGGTACTCCAGCTTCTTCATACAGTCGTCAGTGGCAGCGCCGAAGATCAAACTTCAGACTTGTTTTTTTATGGGAGAAGGAAATCCTGAATTTAATTTATATTATTTGGGACCAAGGGAATAACATTTCTATCTTCCGGCAAATAACTTGCTTCATTAAACAAGCATTCGAAAAAAATACGGGATTCCCAAGCTGTACTTTAAGTTCATAAAGTTGATAAGCTACTGAAACCTGCAGATCATAAGTTGATGAAATTCATATCCAAACTCTCCCTGTGGAACTACATTCAGGGAACACGGGCCGGAAGTACAACTCGATGGACAAGTGATAGAGAAATCTTCACGGTATAAATACAAATGAAATATCGATCTAATATGATAGAAAAAGGTTTGGAAAGCAGAATCTGAAATGCAATTAAAAGAATCAGTGGAACATAATTTTAATGAAGTTCAAACCTAACAATGTTTACATATACAAGGCAAATACATAAGACCAAGACGATTGAGTAGTTCTTGCTGACAGGGCAGATGACACATGTCATCTGTGATGCCTACTAAGAGCATCTTCAAAAAAGATGTCAAATGTTAAACATAAAATTTGAATTTGACAACCTATGTGACATTTTGACATCTTTCAAAATTTTGTTCTCCATCCGGTATGTCAAATTAAATATTATTTTATTACACTATTTTCTTTTCTTTTTATTTTATTTAACTATTATTTTATTAATTTCCTTGTCCTCTACTCCTACTTGCATTCAGTGGCGGATCTAAAGAGGGACCTGGGAGGTCCTAGGACCCTTCGTAGAGCCTAAATCGTGCTTTGAAATTTTCCGAGGACCCCTCGTACTCGAAGATGACGGCCAGTGCAGCTTCAGCGGCGGCGTCTTCATAGAGAAGACGACCGCGCAAAGAAGAAATATTTTTTTCTATTTTAAGACTTGGCCCATAAAGCTCTTTAGGCCAATTGTTTGGTTTTGTTCGATTTTTGCTGTTTGTTTGTGGGCCTAATATTTTGCTTAGGCTTTTGGTGAGATGGTTGGGGTGTTGCTTGTTTTCTTGTTTTCAAGGCCCACTTTTTCTTTGTGGTACTTTTTTGGGTTTTTATTTTGTAAAGTTTCTTGATAACTAATGAATTTTACATTTGTATCATTAAATAAATAAATAAATAAATAAAAACCCCAAACCGCTATCACGTCCCCCCGCAGTCCCACCCCATCCCTTCCTCAACTTGATATTATATTCTCCCTTAAAAAAAACTTGATATTTATATTTATTTTATGCATTCCGATAATGATTTTTCTCAATTAAGAGGCATTAGCAATCTTGCTAAAAAAATGGTGGAAGAAAGGGTTGCAGCAAATATTTGCTTTTTCAGTGAGCTTTGGTTTTACCGATTGCAACTGCTTCAATGAAGATGCTATTTTTCGCTATGAATATGATTCAAGGTCTACTTCGCAACAAAATGGGAGATTGCGTGGAGATGACACTTTTCAATATAAATTTTTTTATCTTTATTATTGGGACCTCGTGAGTCTCAAATCCTTGATACGTCATTGCTTGCATTCAAGTCTTTCTCCATGAAAACTATCCACGTCTGCAATATGTTCATCACTTTCTCAACTCTCCACATCAAAGCCAAATCCCTCAACTGGGTTTTCCTCCTATGTTTCACATGAAGAAATTGCATTTTTTTACACAATGAACAGAACCCAGAAGCTGACTTTGATTGTTGCACTGACTTCATCGACAACTTTGGTGTTTTTCCTGCTTTTCATCTACTTCTACTGCAAGCAAACTGCAAAAAGTGAGCAAAAAGATGTGGAAAAAACAGAGCAGAAGCAAGAGGAAGTTGTGGAGGCAGAGGAGGAGCTGATGACTTTTCAGGATGGGGAGGACCTCACAGTCTGTGACATTCTCGATGCTCCGGGGGAAGTGATCGGAAAATCGAACTATGGCACGCATTATAAGGCTTTGTTGCAGAGCAGTAACTTAGTGAAGTTGCTGAAAAAAGGGAAGAAGAAGGACGGCGGCGCTTCGAGTGAGAGAGGAGAGTTGCAGATCTGATAAAAAAAATTAATACAAAAATATTTAATGCTGATGTCAAATTTAGGGAGAGATGTTATTCTATGTCATATCACATCAGATTTAGCTTCTAGGTTGGAAAACATTGCAGTTGTCTTTTTTTACTGTTATTGCTGATTTAGACATTTTGACATTTCTTTTGGAGATGCTCTAAGACGCCAAGAGTTAGGCTCATTGTATCTGTCATACAGTGGTTTATTTTGTTCTGGATGCTGGGATCTGCAAATTTAAAGGACATCGGCGCCAATTCCACCAGCCATTTGGGGTCAATGACTGTCACCTCGCGCATGAACTCCTTCGTAGTCATAACCAGCTCATGGTAGATGACCCAATCCGGTTGTCTCTGGAAAAGAGCACTGCTGGGGTGAATATAAACCGGCTGGTTCTCCGTTAGGGTTGTGTAACCCTCCTGCTGGTCCTTTCTAGCAGCGGGGGAAGAAATATCCTGCAGTAATCGCCTTCCTGATCTTCATAAAATTCCTTCCTGCACTCACAAAGTCCATTTTGTACTTGTCCATGATGCTCAGAAGCTGTTTTCTGACATCCTGCGCCCGCCTCAAGGACCCAGACTGAACAAAATTCTCGAAACACCATGGCCCGAAAAATTATTTGCTTTCCAAGCTTCATAGACTGCGAGTGAAAAAAAAACTTGGCTCTCTTCTGATCTGCCTTGGCTTGTTCTTCTCTTGTTCTGTAAAAGATATTGCCTGTCTGAATCATTGTAATGATGGCCAAGATCTCATCGCTGCATCCGAGTTCCACACTCGCGAGTAGCATCTTCGTTAAGGGTGGATCCAGAGGAAACTCGGCCATTTTCTATATTATTCTCTAGGGTTTCGGTCGGAGGCAGCGAATCCAACGGCATGGCGCTCATCGCTGTGTAAAATTAGGGTTTTGCTTCTGCAACGGAACAGACTCTCCCAGCGAGCAGGACTGAAGGAGGCAGAACCTTTCAAACGCAGCGTTTGCGGTCCTGACCGCGTAAAACGACGTTGTTTATAACAGAGTCCAAATGACGAGACTGTCCTCGCTTTATGACCTGGCACGCGGCAAATGCTCCTGAGAGGTGGGAAATATAAGTAAACAACTTGCCAACAAAAGAAAAAATGTACCAGAAAATTTAGAATTCAATCGGAGCAGAAGTCACAGATTGAGGAGAGAGAGGGGGAGAGAGAGATAGAGAAAGAGAGATATGGGGCTGCTGTGTTGTTTCGATGGAGGCAACAGTGCACAGAGAAAGGAAGAAGAAAGGGCAGCCTCCGCGGAAGCTCTTGCCAACGCTGCCCAAGCCGCCCAGAGAAGGTAAAATTATTTCTCTCTTTTTTTTTTTTTCCTTCTAATTTTTAATTCGACCATTTTTCATTTTTCGAAATTGGAAATTTATATTTGTATCGTTGTTGCAAGTTGATCAATTTGTATGTAAAGATGTGATTTTGGATAGGATTTGTAATTGTCATGGGGATAAAAAATCAGCTTTTTTTTGTTTTAATTTGGAAAGGGATTTGGAATCAGATGTGGGTTAAGCAGTGTGTTCGTCCATTGGCACCCGATTTCAAATTCCGCTCCTCGTAGATTAGAGTAGTTTGGAAATGGGATAGGGAAAAAATAGGATGAATTTGATGATCAGAATTCTGAGTAGACCTTGTTAGGACAATGTACATTCCACATTAATACCATGTTAAATCTTCTTCATCTTGTTGATTGTGTTCGCCATTTCTATCGATTGTTTGTTCATGTTTAAGCAATTTGTTTCAACGCTATAGGATTGTCTCTGCTTGCAGAATTTCGACTTTGTTAAGTCCAAGACCTAACTGTGCTAACATTATGCGGTAATTCTGTTAACCGGCAGTCTTGCAAACAAAACCTAAGTATAGAGTGTGAAAATCATAAAACCTGCCAAGGGTCATATTTGCATTTTGTTAGGCAGATAGCGCCACATTGATAGGGTGTGAATCGTAGTTCCATTACTACTGTGCCCACATGATGGTTTCTTTCGTCGTTATTTGAGTACACTTATACTGCAACCACAATTTCAGGCAAGAAGAATTCGAAAAGTCTGCAGCAGGAAGAGCTGCGCGTGCCCAGCAACAGCAACAGGCGGCTGCAAAGCAAGCTGCCAGCTCTAACAAAGGCGAACCAGTATTAAAGGTTTGACTGACTGAATTTCCAAATCTTTTGTTGGAAAGTTGATGCTAATGATCCGAGCTACACTGTCAGCATAAACAATAATATCATAGGACTGGCCTATAGTGGTTATGCCAATCTCTGCTGGTTATATGCTAATTTTTATGATGCCGAGTGTACGACCTATTAAGGCACTGTATGATGTGCCGGTTTCAATTTTGTCACCTTTTCGCTCATTGTGATGTGTATGTTCGTTCAAATCACCATTTTTTGTTGGTAATGTGGATGCAGTGGTCAGTGGGTTGAGGCCTAGCCTTTGGTCTGTCTCTCCGTCAACTTCCAACTGTAAGTCGATGAATGTTCCACCGAGTAAAACTCAATAAGTTCTGCTTAAACTATAATCTTATGATGGTTTCAAATTTTTGCCTTAAGTCATTTCAATTCCGATACATGGATTATCTCTATATTGTATAGGTAGAGATGAATTATCTTATAGTTCCCCAATTTTGTTTTCGTTTTTCTCACTTTTAATCTTCACTTGTCTGCAGTGTTTATACAGATGCAACATGTTCCGTGGACCGCCAATTCCTTTTGCGCCGAGAACAAATACTCCAGATCTCTAAAGACAGTTGCTGTTATCGATCGACATTCACTTTGTCATTTGTTTTGTATATTGAATGTCAAGAAAATAATAACAGTTGTAAGTTCTTGCTTCGGTGCATCTCTTAATAATTCAATCTGGGCCGTTCATTTTTTGGTGCAACAAACTTTATTTTGATGTTTCAGTAGCCAATGTATATGTACATACTAATCATAAGAATCCGATACCAAGCAATGGTCAGTGGAACAAGTAATAACTAATAACCTGTAATCTTACGAATAACTACAAAGCTTTGAACTGGAGCTGAGAGCTGAATCTCATGTGCAGCTTGAAAAAAGTGGCTGCTTGTTGTATCGAGCCTTCCTTTTTCGAAATCAACCCGAGGTTCAACCATGCCCTGTGGTTTGTCGGTTCTAATCGCAGTGCGTTCATTAGAAAGCTTCTCGCCATAGCGAGCGACTGGCTACCAAGTTTCGTCAATACTTCTGCAGTCGAAACGATGCTTGGAACATGATCTGGCTCTATTGACAATGCGACTGAGAATGAAATAAGGGCTTCCTTGCATTGTGATTGAGCTTCAAACAATAGATTTGCGGATGAATTCGAGTTATGCATTTGGTATGAGCTCGCTAGCACTTGTTTTCGATGCACACAAACACGATCATTTTTTGTATTTTGAGCTCTAGGACAACATAACACGGGAAAAAATCGTACCCGTCGTGTGCCAACCATGGGCAGAGTAAAAGTCGATCAATTTGGCTTTGTTGACACATATTTCTGCATCACTCCACAACCCGAGTTTTGTATAAACGGCTGCCAAGTCCCGCCATGCTTCCTTTTCCAAGTTTCTTTCGACAAACGCCTGAAGCACAAAGAACAGAAAGTTAAACAGTGAAGAAGCAAAAATATGCCGACTTCATAGAGCCCCTTCAACTCGTTTATCGCTCGGAGTTCTTAGCTTTTTTATCC
This sequence comes from Pyrus communis, assembly GCF_963583255.1. Lineage (NCBI taxonomy): Eukaryota > Viridiplantae > Streptophyta > Magnoliopsida > Rosales > Rosaceae > Pyrus > Pyrus communis. Next base: position 4,815,064 of record NC_084817.1, read on the forward strand.
CTCTGTGCTTGAACAAGAGTTAGCAACATTCTGTAGGTTTCTATTGCTTGCTTGGGTTGTTCCTGAGCAACGTGAAGCACAGCTTTCAACCTGAGCAGTTCTAACTGATCCACTCTTCCGGCTTCGTCCAAAGCAAAATCAACTATAGTTTCAGCATCCTTGAAGCGCTGCTCTGCAGAAACTAAAGGGCTAATAGCTTCCAACTTTGTCCTGAGAAGCCAGCCACCAAATCTGAGTACTTCATTGCATTTTTGAAAGCTGCATCCAGATTCCTCTGCACTGCATTTTCGAGGCCCAGACTAAACCTCAGGATCCTCCTTCCTGTTAAGAGCAGCGTGGTTTAGAGAGTTCAAAGACTCTCTTTGAAAAGACATTCTTTCAGAATCTGATACAGAAGCCCTTGCCGCGCCACCATAGCAAACACCAAGATATTTATGGCATTGACCCATGAAATGCTCACATTGATGATTTGCCAAGTCAATAGCTTTACGAGAAAAACCTATCCCTTCACGAGCATGAATTGGGTCTTGGGAACACAATTTTGCTCCCAGGAGAAAAGAATGGAAGTGGGGCTTGTTCTTTGCTTCAGAACAGCCTGCAACCTTCTTCAATACATTCAAGGCTACTTCGTTTTTTTCCAGAGGCAGTGTAACCTGCTCCACATGATCTGCTAATAATTCATACAATCCGGTAACAGAAAGAGCATAAGTCAGATGATCCATGACTTCCGGATCCCACTTTATCTCTCGCAAAGCCACCTTTTTCATAAGAATTCCCAACAGAATTGCTTCTTCTGTATTATTTTTAGGCATGGTTATGCCCCATATTTGTAACTGAGCGGGAAGGTTTGCTTCAACACCGCCATAGAGTAATGTGCAAGGTAAGCTTTTCTGAATTGCAGTCAACCTCTCCGGTTCCAAATTCCATGGCTTGAGTAAGGCCCAGCGATATGCAGTGATAGCCTCATCAAGATAGCCTGCCTTTGTCCATAAAACGCGGAGCAGCTTGAGCGCTTTGTGAAACATGTCTGGCAATTTGCAGTCCTCGCCAATGTCTTCAGGCATTCCGTTAGGTAGTGCTGATTCAACTGTATCGAGAATAACTTTGCACTCCTTTGCAGCCTCTGATGAATAAGAAAGTATGAAAGCACGCAAACTAATCAATACTAATCCAATTTTCATTATACTACAACACGAAAGCGTAATCACATACCTATGTATCTTCCAAGTTCTCCCAATGATCTTGCCTTAAGTAATATTGCTTCAATAAGTAGGCTCACAGAGTGCATTGACATTACACTGGGAAGAACCACATTATTGCCTTTCGTGCGCGGTTTTCTTTGCATAGTTCTTGTTGATTGTTGGCTCAAACAAAGTAGAAAGTAGTCTAAAACCAACAAATGTTGTTGGCTACTTTTGTGGTCAAAATTGATGGTTGGTATGCTACATGTGGGAAATAAAATGGATGCTCTTATGCCTAATTTGTGGTCAAAGAATGGATGCAATTATGCCTAATTCTTTTGACTTGATGAGAGGCCTTTGGCCTATAAAAGGAGGTGTAGGCATAACTCAAACAACATCAAGGAGAAAGGAAGAGAGAAAAATAGCAAGAAGCCATTTGGCATAGAGAAGAATTTTCTCAAATTGTCTTGCTTTGTATTTTTGGTTTTCTCTTCCTATTGTAAGTGTGTGAGCTTGGGGTTATTCGGGTCTTTGGGAAATTGAGTGATAAACACTATTGTATGTTCTCATTGATTATAGTGGAATACTCCGTCGTCTCCAAACTGGATGTAGGCATTGCCGAACCAGTATAAATCTTGGTGTTCTTGTTGGTATTGTTCCATTTATCTTTTGTCAGTTATTGTGGTTTATTTTTCACTCACACTTGGTTGACGCTTCCGCACAACAAGTGGTATCAGAGCCTAGTGTTTCGACTAGGCGTTCTCGTGGGAGTGAAAAATTTGTTGGCGCTACAGTCCCGTGAATAGTGCCGAGTAGATGGCTGGAGATAAAGATGAATCTGTGAAGGGGAAGGAGTCGACATCGTCTTCGTCGGCGTCTACATCCAATAGACATCAAATTGCTACTACAAGGTTAGAGGTTGATAAATTCAATGGCTCTAATAATTTTGGTATGTGGCAATGTGAAGTGATGGATGTGTTGTATCAACAAGAGTTGGATATGGTTCTGGAAGATAAACCAGAAGATATAGATGACAAGCAGTGGACACGAATTAATCTTCATGCTTGTGCTGCTATTCGATCATTCCTTGATAAGGAGTTGAAATACCCGTATATGAAGGAAACTTCTGCCAAGGAGTTATGGACAAAATTGGAGGAGAAGTATATGACCAAGAGTGCAGAAAATCGGCTCTTCTTGAAGAAGCGACTCTTCCGTTTTCAGTATAGTCCAGGTATTTCTATGCATGAACACCTCAATGATTATAATAAAATACTTGCTGATTTAGCAAACCTTGATGTGAAAATTCCTGACGAGGATAAGGCACTATGTTTGTTAAATTCATTGCCTGATGATTATGATCATTTGACAACTACTTTGTTGTATGGAAAAACCGAGGTGAAACTTGATGAGGTGTCTGCGGCATTGGTGAATCATGAGTGTCGAAAGAAGGAACTAAAGACTCACAATTCACAAACCGAGGCACTTGTTGCAAGGGGTCGAACAGTGGAAAGAAAATATGTGAAGCGGGGACAATCTCGTTCAAAGTCACGAGGGAAGTTTCCTGCTAAAGATGAATGTGCCTTTTGCCGCCAAAAGGGTCATTGGAAGAGAGACTGCCCCAAATTGAAGAACAAAGAGAAGGAGAAAGCGGGTCCTGAAGCAAATATTGCAAAATCTGGAGATGATGATTTCAAGTTTGCTTTGGCTAGTTCATCTGCTGATGGTCACTCCAAGGAGTGGATTTTGGATTCAGGTTGCACCTATCATATATGTCCCATTCGAGAATGGTTTTCTAGCTTCGAGGAGCTGGATGGTGGAGTTGTTTTGATGGGTAATGATAATGCCTGCAAAACACAAGGGATAGGCAAAATCTGTTTGAAGATGCATGATGGAACAGTGAGAGAATTAAGTGATGTTCGGTATGTACCGGATATGAAGAAAAATCTTATCTCACTGGGTGCATTGGAATCCAAGGGTCTCAAGATCACCATGAAGGGTGGAGTTCTTAAAGCTGTTTACGGGGCACTGGTGGTGATGAAAGGTACAAGACGAAATAACTTGTATTTCTTGAAGGGGAGTACAGTTATTGGTGAAGCAGCTGTCACCGAAGCTGCTGACGCAGATAGCACAGACACCACGAGGTTATGGCATATGCGTCTTGGGCATGCTGGTGAAAAAGCGTTGCAAGGATTGGTGAAGCAAGGCTTATTGAAAGGTGCACAGGCATGCAAATTGGAATTATGTGAGCATTGTGTGTTGGGTAAGCAAACTAGAGTAAAATTTGGCACTGCTATTCACCACACTAAAGGCATTCTTGATTATGTTCACACTGATGTTTGGGGACCTTCCAAGAATGCATCTTGGGGAGGTAGCCATTATTTTGTCTCCTTTGTTGATGACTTCTCTAGAAGAATATGGGTGTACACCATGAAGCGTAAAGATGAAGTCTTGAAGATATTCCTGAAGTGGAAAAAGATGATTGAAACGCAAAGCGGTCGAAAGATCAAGACTCTCATATCAGACAATGGGGGTGAATATAAGTCTGATCCTTTCTTGAAAGTTTGTCAAGATGAGGGTATTGTGAGGCACTTCACGGTTAGGGAGACACCGCAACAGAATGGGGTGGCGGAGCGCATGAACCGTACTTTGCTTGAGAAAGTTCGGTGTATGTTGTCTAATGCTGGATTAGGCAAGGCGTTTTGGGCTGAGGCAATTACTTATGCAAGCCATCTCATTAATCGATTGCCAGCTGTTGCGAATGAGGGCAAAACGCCCATGGAGGTATGGTCTGGTAAACCTTGTACTGATTACAAGTTTTTACATATATTTGGTTGTCCTGCTTACTATCATGTCAGAGAAAGCAAGTTGGATCCAAGAGCAAAGAGAGCTCTATTTATGGGCTTTAGCACTGGCGTGAAGGGATACCGACTCTGGTGTCCAGATGAAAAGAAATTTGTTGTAAGCAGAGATGTGACCTTTGATGAGGCTGCTATGGTTAATCAGAACAAGCATGAAGGTGAAACTGAAACGACCGAGACCATGAGTAGCTCAAAGCAGGTGGAGTTACTGAAGACTCCAGTTGTTCCAGTAAGGTCTGATGTTACAGAAACTAGTCCTACAGTTAATCATGATGATGAGGACGAGGATGATGAAGAGGAGGCACCTACCCAAAAGCCTCCACAGCAACAAGACTATATTGCAACCAGAAGATCGAGAAGGGAAATTCGAAAGCCTGCTCGATTTACTGATATTGTGGCATATGCACTTCCCGTTATTGAAGATGATATTCCATCCACCTACAAAGAAGCTGTCATGAGTTCAGAGTACGAGTTGTGGAAGAAATCTATGGATGAGGAGATGAAATCTCTTCATAAAAATAAGACTTGGAAGCTGGTTCAGTTACCAAAGGGGAAGAAAGAAATTGGTTGTAAATGGGTGTATGCCAAAAAGATGGAATCTTTGGGAAAAGACAATGTAAGATTCAAAACCAGATTGGTAGCTAAAGGCTATGCTCAGAAAGAAGGCATTGACTACAATGAGGTATTTTCTCCTGTAGTAAAACATTCTTCTATTCGTATTCTGTTGGCTTTGGTTATGCAGTTTGATCTTGAGTTGGCCCAACTTGATGTCAAGACTGCGTTCTTACATGGTGATTTGGAGAAGAGATTTATATGTCTCAGCCAGAAGGTTTTAAGGTTTCTGGAAAGGAAAATTGGGTTTGCAAATTGGAAAAATCATTGTATGGCTTGAAGCAGTCTCCAAGACAATGGTACAAGCGATTTGATCGATTTACGATCGGGCTTAAGTTGCTCAAGTTTAAGCACTGCTTAGACTTGATTGGCATTTGTAAAATTTGTTGATTGCCCCATGGGGGAGTGGGAGACGACTATTGGAAGTTCTACTTAGAGGGTTTGCGCCAAGGTGGAGATTGTTGATTGTTGGCTCAAACAAAGTAGAAAGTAGTCTAAAACCAACAAATGTTGTTGGCTACTTTTGTGGTCAAAATTGATGGTTGGTATGCTACATGTGGGAAATAAAATGGATGCTCTTATGCCTAATTTGTGGTCAAAGAATGGATGCAATTATGCCTAATTCTTTTGACTTGATGAGAGGCCTTTGGCCTATAAAAGGAGGTGTAGGCATAACTCAAACAACATCAAGGAGAAAGGAAGAGAGAAAAATAGCAAGAAGCCATTTGGCATAGAGAAGAATTTTCTCAAATTGTCTTGCTTTGTATTTTTGGTTTTCTCTTCCTATTGTAAGTGTGTGAGCTTGGGGTTATTCGGGTCTTTGGGAAATTGAGTGATAAACACTATTGTATGTTCTCATTGATTATAGTGGAATACTCCGTCGTCTCCAAACTGGATGTAGGCATTGCCGAACCAGTATAAATCTTGGTGTTCTTGTTGGTATTGTTCCATTTATCTTTTGTCAGTTATTGTGGTTTATTTTTCACTCACACTTGGTTGACGCTTCCGCACAACAGTTCTCTCCACAATAGCCTTGGCCATCCCCAGGGTTAAATTTCTAATTTCAATACCTTGAAACACCTGAAGTGCAGCCTCAAAATTCCCCCTCTGGAATTCAAGCCTCCCCAACAAAGCTCTAGCTTCCTAAAAGCTCATCGAAAAACACGAAATTAAACATTAGTAAGCTGTAGAACAAGGAAACCAATCACTAATTACTCAAAAAGTTTAGGGCCCGTTTGATAACCATTTCAGTTTTCAGTTTTCGGGTTTTGGTATTCAAAACATGAATTGGTGAAACAAAAACACTCACCTCATAATTCAAAGATAGAGCTTCTTTAAGAGTGGATTCAGCTTCATCCACTTGAATATCTTCGAATTTGGAGTCCCAGTCGCCGGTCCTAGATGAAAGGGCACTCGCGGAGAAGTCCCTCACGGCAAGGGACTCCGGCGAGTGTGGCGGCCCCTCGAATTTGAATTGCTCTCCTGAACAAGAATACAACATCTTCTCCACAAATCTTGGACCCTTGCGATTTGATTTCACACACAAAATTGGGGGGAAAATTCACTTGTCTGTGATTTGTTTCATTTGTGCACATACCTGGAAACAGTAAAACATGAAAACATGCCACCGTCATTGAAGAAACAAAAACAAATGCAAGCAGCAAAATTATGAGTTGTACGGATGTTACTACGAAAAAATGGTCGGAAACAGTAAGCAACAACGTAGATCCCCAAAGCAGGATAGGCAATACCGAACAGGAAACAACATTTGTAAACAAAAAACCCAGCAAAAAAATCGAAGTTTTTTTAATGTTAAAAAACCATAAAAAATAAAGGAAATAAAAGGGCATAGATTTGGAGGCAAAGACTGAGTCTTTGAAAAGAAGAACACTGAGGAAGTTGAAGGGGCGAGACAAACGAAGAGGAAGAAGGGCAGGGTTTTTTGAACTTACCCCAGAAAGAAAATCACAACCCAGAACGTGATTTATGGCAGTCGTGGAAGATTTGAAAGCTACCTCTCTCTCCCCTCTCTCTCTCCACTCACTCTCTCTCTCTCTCTCTAGTCTGAGTTTTCCAGGTTTTTTCAGAAATTTGGAATCTTTCGTATATTTCAGGTTCAGAACCCAATGCAGATGACGTGACGATGGAGGGAAAAACAAATAGGACTCCGAGTTCCCATACACTTTCATCTTCTTTTATTTTGTACGATCACGGTTAAATCACGTTAATATTTTATATATATATATATATATATATTTTTTTTTTATAAAGATAATAAGACAAAAAATAATAGTGATATAAAATATTGATGTGATTTAATCGTGATCGCACAAATAAAAAGGAATGAGAATATATAGAAACTAGGAAGGCAGATGAGTTGATGATCTTATTTTTTTGATGGTGTGTGGAGCCTAAAATCATCCTAACAATTCTAGAGGCGACACGTGAATTTTTGCTCTAGAAAGACAAAATTGCTCTCAATGAATATGCAGACTTATCTGATATTTCCATGTGCAACTCACACCCCTGAAGGTTTTAGTGGCTAGAGAAATTTTTAATTGTGACGGGAACACAAGTGATACACTACGTATTTTAATAGAAGTGATGGGAAATTTTATTTTTTAAGTTATTAACTTTTTAGCACACATATTCCAACATCTGTATAGTGACACGTGGTGTATCATCTCGTGTACCGGTCACACTGAAAAATCTCTCCAGCAGCTAAATACTACTGCCCATAGCTCACTTGTCATTGACAAGGAAAAGTCAAAGCATTCAAGAAATAATTACCCAAATTATATCTTTAATACATTCCCAATTGAAGATTGACTCCAATCAAGTAAGTAATCCCAAGTTAAATCAATTAGGGATAATTATTCCATTATGTCAAGATATTATTTCCTATTTAATATCTTGAGAATATTTCTCCATAAAAACCTTGGCTAATAGGATGCCGCCACGTGCAGGGTAAAACCCTAACATTGTGGTTGGCCCTATCCCTATAAATACCTCATATTCTACCAAATTTCAGAAGCTTTTTGTTATCCTAAAAAATCCTAAATACTTTACTCTCTCAGAGAAACTGACTTAAGTATCAGAGATCCATTGGCCTAACCCCCATCTCGTGGCCGCGTGAGGCTTAGGTCTTTGATCAAAGATGTTGATTGTTTTGCAGATACATTTTCGTCAAGATTGAAGACGGAGGAAATTTGTATCGAAGTGTGGTCTTTTTTCTACCTGCTGACTTTGTTTAGTACAGAAAAGATAAAGCTTGTTGCAGATTTGCAGGCCTGATACATGGTGCGTTTGTTTGTGTTTAGAATTTGCAATCTAAAATTTGATAGGGTAAACTAGATATTAATTCATGCCTATTCTTAAATCAAATAGAATTTTCAGTTTTTGGACTAGTGCGGTTATGTGATAGTCGTCCATTCTTAAAAGATTTAGTGTTTATATACCATTGATAATGCGTTAATACTATCGACACAAACGGAATTTACAGACATGTTACCGATTTATATCTATTCTTTAGTTATAGAGAATTTTGTATTCTTGGATTACTATTGGATCTAAATGGGTGGGAAATCTTATTGTGGTAGATTATGAAATGGCACAAAAGAAGAAATTTTGAAATTTTAGTAGGAAAAAATTAGGCAGCACTTTCCTTGTATGGACAAAGATAAGAGTATAAGCAAAGTCTTTTCCTAATAAGGGGTTCGCATTGGCTGAAAACATACTACAAGCAAAGCCAGCTTGAATGAATTTGAATTATATCAAAATTGCCAACGTTTTGAACTCAAAATATGGCTGCCTTTGTCTAGCTGCCCCCTCTAAGAGCATGTGTTCTGGTTGAGGATTGCTGACTTGGCTGCCTGGTTGGCCTTTTTATTTGTTTAATTCAACTAACATGAATCATTGCGAATCATGATGCCATGCCCCAAGGCAATGAGGGAATGAGTACAAAGTTCCAAGCAACTCACTTCAGCACAAATGCAATCACTAGTGTTTTAGCATTGGATCTATTTGCCCTTTCTGCTATTTGTTTCATTGTTTAGGGTGTTTTGTAATCATGTCGTTTTGATTAATTTTCGATTGGAAGGATGTTATTCACTCTCTCAATAGTAAGTTTAAATAGAACTCATTAATGCTTGTAATATCTGTTTTTTATTGTATGTACTATAATGAACACAAAATACAACATAAATTTTACGACAATAATACAAGGGTCAACAAATTTCAATACTAATCCAATTTTCATTATACTAATCTCAATGTAATCTAATTTACTGGGAAGTTCTTGCTCAATACAACGCGAAAGTGTTGGCACGTACCCATTTATCTTCCAAGTTCTCCCAGTGATCTTGCCTTAAGTAATATTGCTTCATTAAGTAGGCTTACAGGGTGCATTGACATTACACTGGGAAGAACCACATTATTGCCTTTCGTGCGCGGTTTTCTTTGCATAGTTCTCTCCGCAATATTCTTGGCCATCCCCGGTGTTAAATTTCTAGTTTCAATACCTTGAAACACCTGAAGTGCAGCATCAAAATTCCCCCTTTGGAATTCAAGCTTCCCCAACAAAGCTCTAGCTTCCTTAAAGCACATTGAAAAACATGAAATTAATCAACACGCCTAGGGTCCATTTGATAACCATTTCAGTTTTCGGGTTTAAGTATTCAAAACATGAATTTCACATAACGTAACAAAAACACTCACCTCATAATTCAAAGACACAGCTTCTTTAAGAGTGGATTCAGCTTCATCCACTTGAATGTCTTCGAATTTGGACTCCCAGTCGCCGGTCCTAGACGAAGGGGCACTCGCCGAGAAGTCCCTCGTGCAAGGGACTCCAGCGAGTGCAGCGGCTCCTCGAATTTGAATTGCTCTCCACAACATCTTCTCCACAAATCTTGGACCCTTGTAATTTGATTTCACACTCAAAATTGGGGGAAAAAAATCACTTGTCTGTGATTTGTTTCATTTGTGTACACACCTGGAAATAGTAAAACATAAAAACATGTCACCGTCATTGAAGAAACAAAAACAAATGCATGCAACAAAATTATGAGTTGTACGGATTTTACTATGAAAAAATGGTCGAAAACAGTAAGCAACAACGTAGATCCCCAAAGCAGGATAGGCAATACCGAACAGGAAACAACATTAGTAACAACAAAACCCAGCAAAAAAATCCAAGTTTTTTTAGTGTTAAAAAACCATAAAAAATAGGGGAATAAAAGGGCATAGATTTGGAGGCAAAGGCTGAGTCTTTGAAAAGATGAACAGTGAGGAAGTTGAAAGGGGCGAAACAAACGAAGAGGGACAGGGTTTTTTGAATTTACCCCAGAAGGAAAATCACAACCCAGAACGTGATTTGTGGCAGTCGTGGAAGATTTGAAAGCTACCTCTCTCCCCTCACTCTCTCTCTGGTCTGAGTTTTCCGGGGTTTTTTCAGAATTTGGAATCTTTCGTATTTTTCGGGTTCAGTAGAACCCACTACAAATGATGTGACGATGGAGGGAAAAACAAATATTGTAAGGCGGATGAGTAGATGATCTTATTTTGTGATGGTGTGGCCTTTTTTCTACCTGCTGACTTTGTTTAGTACAGAAAAGATACAGCTTTGCCTGCCTAGGCAAAGTTGTTGCAGATTTGCAGGCCTCATACATTAGTGGGTTTGTCTGTGTTTAGAATTTGCAATCTAGAGTTTGATATGGTAAACTAGATATTAATTCACGCCTATTCTAAAATCACATAGAATTTTTAGATTTTGAACTAGTGCGTTATGTGACAGTCGTTAATTGTTAAAAAATTTAGCCTTTATATGCCACTGGTAATGTGTTAATACTGTCAACACAAAGGAAATTTATATACATGTTACCAATTATATCCATTCTTTGTAATTTTGAATCTAAATGGGTGGGAAATCTTATTGTGGTAGATTATTAAATGGCACAAAAGAAGAAATTTTGAAATTTTAGTGGGAAAAAATTAGGAAGCACTTTCCTTGTATGGACAAAGATATGAGTATAAGCAAAGTCTTCTCCTAAAAAGGGATTCAGAATGGCTGCAAACATACTACAAGCAAAGACAACTTGAATGAATTAATATCAAAATTGCCAACATTTTGAAATCAAAATATGGCTGGCCTTGTCTAGCTGCCCCCCCCCTCCAAGAGCATGTGTTGTGGTTGAGGATTGCTGACTTGGCTGCCTAGTTGGCCTCTTTATTTGTTTAATTCAACTAACAGAAATCATTGTGAATCATGATACCATGCCCAACGGCAGTGAGGGAATGAGTACAAAGTTACAAGCAACTCACTTCAACACAAATGCAATGATTAGTGTTTTAGCATTAGATCTATATGGCCTTTTTGTTATTTGATTCATGAGTAATGCTAAGTAGACTTAATTTGCAATTTAAATGATACATCACTAAAATAAAATAAAAATGTTAATCAACACTTAGAGCAACTCAAAGTCTTGGTTACTGTACGTGCTATTGAGCATTGACAATTACTGCCTTGATGAACAATAACTGTCTGAGTACATCTTCCTCTCTATTGAAACATCTGTTTTACCTCCTGACTATCCTTCTGCTTTTTCTTCATCTCACTCCTCCCTCTCCCTCTGCTTTTTCTCCATGGGGCTATGGTGGCCACTTCTTTTTTGCATGTCTTTTCTTTAGAATCTCACCATCTTCATAACTAGATTCAGGGGAAGAAGACTGGAGCTTGGATCGTCTGATCGGTTCTTCTCGTCGCTTGGGTCGTTCGATCAGAACTAGACTCAAGGGAAGAAGACCAGAGTTCGGATCTATTGATGGAGAAGAAGAGTGAAGTTTGGGTCATCCAATCAGTTGTTCCCTTCTCTCTCGTCTTGTCATCTTGTCGTTTAAGAACTTGGGTGACATCAAACAAACGTCACCCTGAAGTCAATTAGCCTCAGGCGTAGAGGCGGGCGAAATTCTTCTGATAGCTCGGTTGGTCGGCCTTGGGCCCACTGGATCGCCTGACTAATGGGTGTGGGTTGAATATGGTTTTCTTCATTTTGGGGATTGAATCACCCAATTGCTTTGGCAATTGGGAGGGGTGGAGTTGCTCTTAAATAATAATTTAATTATCATATTCTATGTCATTTGGTTTACAAAATGTAGACTGCACTTTTAATCTTCCTAACACTACTTTTGCTTCATTGTTTAGGGTGGTTTAAAATGTGATTTGTAATTGTATGGTTTAGGTTATTTTCAATCTGAAGAATGTTATTCAAAATTTCAAACTATCTCAAAAGCAAGTTTAAACAACATTTACTGGCTTCTGTTTTTATTGTATATACTATAATGAACACAAAATACAACATAAATTTCAAGAATATAACTACAAGCGTAAGCAAAACTAACTTGAATTTGTTTTTGAAAATGTACGATTGAAATTTCAAAGTTACTATTTAGTGTATTATAATCACTTTGAATACATATTAGGAGTTGTTGCAGTCATATTTAGAATAAGAATGTGATTATGTAAATCCTAGGGAATCTGGGAATGTATCTTATATTCCTATTAGGAGTAGATTACCTACTAAATATTGTAATCTAAAGGGAAATGTTTTTGTCTATCCTACTACTATAAATAAAAGCACAATGGAGTGAATCAAACACACCTCACAATTAAATCACTTTCTCCTCTCTCTAATTGTGGCTAGCCCCCTCTCTTTAAACCCTAGATCGTTCAATCAAATAGGGCTACAATATGTTATCAGCACGCTCTTGCCAAAAGTTGAGGAATTAACGGATCGTAGGAGGAGGCTATCTTCTACACACACAAAAAAAAAAAAAAAAAAATTCAAAGGCTTATATTCGTTTTCTACTAATCAGGTACGCTTAAAATAAAAGAAGATATTTAAAACGTCCACGAAGAATGAAAACATTCCTCATGATGCATGAACCCCTCTATGTTTATATTTTCCTTACGATATATATATATTGTATGTGTTTATATTTTTGTTTCATGCATCGCATAATTAAATTATTATGTGGAATATATGAGTCAAAGTATAAAATTAAATTAGAAGCATATTTAGGGTTTTCTAAACCTTAGGTTCGAAAAATTGGGTATTTTTTGGCACCACCGTGGCATCACAATACTACCATGGGATGGCATCATCCTGATGCCTTTGGACCACTTGCGCAGCTCTTTTTGGGCCTGCTGCTCCACATCGGACAACAACCAAGCCTCGGCTTGGCTTACATATCACACGGGCCTGACAGCACTGGTCCACCAGAGCCCAAACCCACATGCCAGAAGCATGCTGGGCTTGTTCCCAGGCACGAGCTTGCAGCCCTGCTCCCTTGTTGGCCCACACCAGCAAGCTGTTATGCTTGCTGGGCTTTGAATTAGCCTCGGCCCGCATTTTTTTGTAGCCAGCCCAAAGGACTGGGCTCCCCGCAGCACAACCAGGCCAGCAATCTTGCTGGGCCTTGACCCGTGCCCCCTTTCGGCCTAGACCTAAAACCTAGCTGCACTGGGGTTTCTTCCACTCCCGTAGGCTTTTGGGCCTGCCCCTGTCATTGGACATGTGGCCTGCAGTCACCTCGTGGGCTGCATATTGCAACCAACTCGTGCCCCTTGCTCACGGTACCCAGCCCACCTGTTTGTGGTATGGTATTTTCGACCCAATAATATTATTTAGCCTCTACAATCAACCATGTATAGCCCAATTTACTGAATTAATTAAAAATGACATGCAATCCATTAATCTGATAATGAATCCAAAATGATTGACCTGAAGATCACTTTTGGACATTAACGATTCAATAATTTATTTTTATATTTTGAACCGTAACATACTTTCGTAATAAAAAAGCTCTCACACTTGAGTTCCCAAAGAACCTCAAATCCACTATATTTCAATTAGTATATTGTATTATGTGTTTCTTGTAGGAACCTCTCATTATGAACTAATTGTTCATAAAACTAAATTGAACCTGTATTTTCAAATTTAATACCTTCGAAACCCAAAGTTTTCATTCAAAATATACCACATGAAACCTATAGTTTTATGCATAAATTGAACCAATACATATCTATAGAACCTGTTTGTTCTACGATATACGTCTATGGCTTACCATATGACTAATCACGTTTTATTCCCTCCGTTTTAGGGACATGTCGAACTTAAACAAGCTCGATTTCTCTACTCTAGAAGTCTCTAGACAAAACCATCTGAAGTGGGTTCAAGACGTGAAGTTTCATTTAACTGTAAAGGGTATTAGAGCCACTATCGAGGCACTCGTCACCGACAAACCTATTAATGAAGCTTAGAAGGCTAATGCAATGATCTTCATTCGAAGACACATCCATGATGCACTGCAGATTAAGTACCTCACTGAGGAGGACCCACGTACCCTCTGGCTTACTATGGTTGACCGTTTTGATCACCAAAAAGACATATACTTGCCTGAAGCAAGACATGACTAACAACATCTTTGCTTCTAGGACTTTAAGTCCGTGAATAAATACAATTATGAAGTTTGTAGAATCCGTTCACTGTTGAAATTCTGCAAAGTGGAACTAACTAAATCAGATCTCCTGGAGAAGACATATTCGACTTTCCATGCCACCAATATTGTCCTGCAGCAACAATATAGGGTATAGAAATTCACCGAGTTTTTGGATTTGATCTCTGTTTTACTTCTCGTTGAAAAGCAAAACCAGCTTTTGATGAAGAATCATCAAGCTTGACCCACTGGATTAAACGCCGCACCTGAAGCGCATGTGACCAATTATAGAAGCCGTAAGCGACGAAAGAATCGTCGTGGTCGTAGCAATGAGCGGCAAGCCCTACCACGGGCCCAAGGTTAACATAATGCCACACCTAAGGGATGAAATGTGACCCAACAACGTCCGCCACTCGCCCCAAAGGCCCCAAACTTCAAGAACAAAGGCAAAGCTCCCGTTCAGTCAGCTTCTACTGAACTGGACACGTGCTATCGCTGTGGATCAAGGGATCATTGGTCATGTGTACGTCGAGCTTCCCCTGAGGTTATTGCCAAGTATCATTCCTGTCGTGAGTCTAACTTTGCACATGTGGATCATCCAGAAGATGCAACTATATTAATAGAGATATCAGATTTTCAGGAGGCGTCAGCCCCTATGGATGAATGAATTAGACATGTTTTTAGGGTGTATACCCCTAGTGGCCGAACTCACTAGGAGTGGCCAGCCCCTACCCCCTATTTTTCTAGGTTTATAGTTTAATTTTGAACAATTTTTCTAAGTATTTGGAATAATTTGTTTGGTGTTGGTTTGTTTTGAATTATAGATTGTTATTTGAATGAATATTATTTTCTTGAATTGCTTAATTGAATGAATGGAATTATATTTATGCATGTGACCAATTCAATCAATTTATTTCTAGGTATGTTTAGTGGGGAAGTTAGTTGTCTGGCAGAGTGCAACCAAGCACACTATATTGTGTGAATGACACTATTTTACTAACTTAATACCCAAAAAAGCTCATTTGACAAACTCTCTCAGGCCTATCCAACTTGATTGAAGGATACAGAAAGGTACGTATCATGTTATCCAATGGTACTATCTTAACCATTAAGGAGGCACTCTATTCTCCACGTTCCAGAAGAACGTTGCTGAGTTTTAGAGATATTCGAGATAATCAATATCATATTGAAATCACTAAAGATCATGGTTCTGAATTTCTTTGTATCATTTCGTACGAATTTGGCCAGAAGTATATTCATAAGAAGTTGGAACAGCTGCCGAGTGGGTTGTACATCACAACCATTCATGGCATAAAAGCCCACAGTGTGGCCGGCCCTATGCCTGAGTTCCAGGACACTTTGTTGCTTTGGCTTGACCATTTGGGACATCCTGAACGTGACATGATGCGTCGTATCCTCAAATCTTTACACAAGCATAAGTTACACCCCAATGTTGGAGTTTCGCCCTGCACAGCGTGTTCTTTAGGGAAGCTAAACACTCAACCCTCACAAAGATTATTCACGACCCCCCTAAATTTCTTTAGCGGATTCAAGGGGACATTTGTGGACCTATCCAACCAACATGCGGACCATTTAGATATTTTATGGTGTTGGTTGATGCATCGACACAATGGTCACATGTTTTCCTGTTATCTACACGTAACGCTGCATTTGCTAAACTCCTAGCTCAAATTATTAAGCTAAGGGCTCACCACCCTGATTATCCGATTAAGTCAGTTCGACTAGATAACGTTGAAGAGTTTACATCACAGACTTTTGACAATTATTGCATGTCAGTAGGGATTGATGTGGAACATCCTGTACCTCATGTTCACACCTAAAATGGCCTGGCAGAAGTTTTCATAAAACGCCTTCAAGTGATAGCTCGGACTTTAGTTATGAGAACCAAACTGTCGGTATCTGCTTGGGGTTATGCAATATTGCACGCAGCTATGTTGGTCTGCCTGAGGCCTATCGCTACCCAACCATATTCATAGTTACAATTGGTTATTGGATACGAGCCCGATGTTTCGCATTTACAGGTGTTTAGGTGCACCATTTATGTGCCAATACCACTGCCACTACATACCAAAATGGGTCCTTAGAGAAAAATGAGAATTTATGTCGGTTATGATTCGCCATCAATTGTTCACTATTTAGAACCCTTGACAGGAGATCTTTTTACCACACGTTTTGCAGATTGTCACTTTGATAAGGTAGTCTTCTCGTCATTAGGGGAGATAAGCATGCTAACGTTCCCGTAGAACACCACGAATTGTCGTGGTATGCTCCCACTATGTCTCATTTAGATCCCCGTACTGCCCAGTCTGAAACTGAGGTGCAACGAATTATAGATCTTCAGAGTATTGCTCAAAGCATGTTGGATGTTTTTAATGATCTAGCAAAAGTGACAAGATTATATATACCCGCTGCAAACACACATGCAAGGATAAATGTACCCCGCATACGTCAACAACTCATCTGGGTAGGCTGGACCGTCCCCGAAGGTGGGGAGGCAGCACCTTCCACGTGGCAAGGTACATTGACGGCTAGCCAATCATTTGCTCCAACCCTGAAGCGTGGTAGACGCATTTGTTCAAAGGATTCACAACCCTGGAATAGGAAAATGACACCAACTAGTGACCTTAGTTTGAATCCAACCATCGCTCACTCATTCGTTCCAACGCATGAGGTTATTCTAGATTATGGTGATGCTTCAGATGAAACATACCGGCCTCCCAAGAATCGCGAGATTTCGGTCCGCTACGCCGTACTGGATGAGGTTTGGAATAGGAATGAGATGATCGTTGACGATGCATTTGCGTACTTAGTAACTACTGACATCATGCTTAGTGATGACATTAAACCACATTCCGTCGATGAATGCTGAAGTAGAACCGATTGGTCAAACTAGAAACAAGCAATCCAAGTCGAACTCGATTCGTTCGCGAAACGTAAAGTGTTTGAACCTATCGTTCCTACACCACCACGTGTGAAGCCTATTGGCTACACATGGGTTTTCGTGAGGAATGTAATGAGAAGAATGAAATAGTGTGATACAAAACACGCCTCGTAGCGCAATGATTCTCTCAATGCCTTGTGATTGATTACGAAGAGACGTATTCCCTCATAATGGACGTTATAACGTTCCAGTACCTTATCAGTTTGTTAGTTAACTAAATATGCAGCTTATAGATGTGGTAACTGCCTATTTCTATGGGGATCTAGATACGAAAATTTACATGAAAGTTCCAGAAGGACTTCCATTGACTAGTTCAAATAGTTCTAGACCATGGAACACTCTCTCAATTAGGTTGAGGAGGTCACTTTACGGATGGAAACAATCCAGAGGGATGTGGTATAACCGTCTGAGTGAATATTTGACAAGTTAGGGTTATGTGAACAACAAATTATGTCTATGTGTGTTCGTAAAGAAGTCACATTCCAGATTTGTAATCGTTGCAGTTTATGTTGATGACATGAACCTTATTGGGACTCTCGCAGAGCTTGAGGAAATTGCTACACACTTGAAATCAAAATTTGAGATGAAGGATCTTGGGAAAACTTTATATTGTCTCGGCCTAGAAATCGAGCATTGTTCGGATGGAATCTTAGTTCATCAATCGAACTATATCCAAAATGTATTGCATCGTTTTAATGAGGATAAAGCGAAGCTTTCGGGTACACCCATGTTCATTCAGACTCTAGATGCTAAACGAGATCCCTTTTGTCCAAAGAAGAATAAGGAAGAGATTTTGGAACCCGAAGTTCCTTACCTAAGTGCAATTGGGGCTTTATTGTACTTAGCTAAGTGCACTAGATCTGCCATTTGCTTCGCTGTTAATTTTTTGGCAAGATACAGCAATGCGCCCATACACAGGCACTGGAATGGTGTTAAAGACATTTTCTGCTACCTCAAGGTACAACAGATTTGGGCTTGTTCTATACCCGCGAATCTTCGAGTGTTGCCGCCCTCTATGGTACTCAGATTGATTCTCACCTTGTTGGTTACACAGATGCTAGATATTTGTTTGACGCACATAAGGCACGTTCTCAAACGGGCTATGTCTTTACCGTTGGAAATACCATTATATCTTGGAAGTCTACCAAGAAAACGCTAGTTGCAACTTCGTTAAACCATGTTGAGATTCTTGCCTTGCATGAAGCATCGCATAAGTGTTTTTTGCTGAGAAAAGTTATGGAGCATATCTGAAGCACTAGTGGTTTTAAATTAATTGTTGACCTTTCTACGATGATCTTTGAAGACAATGCAGCATGTATCGAGCAGTTAAAGAAGAGATACATCAAGGGAGACAACACCAAGCTTATAGCGTCGAAGTTCTTTTACTCACACGAGTAGCAGCATTATTAGAACATTGAAGTTAAGTAAATATGTTCCCAAGACAACCTGGCCAATCTCTTCACCAAGTCATTGCCCAAGTCTACTTTTCAGAAGCTCATCTAAGGAATCGGTGTGAGTAAATTATCTGAGTTGAATCACTTGTAGTTCTCTTATTTAGAAGTTATGTCTAACTCAGGGGAAATATATATAAGCATACTCGAGTCACATAATCTTAATGTACTATTTTTCCTACGATTATGAACATTTTTCCATCTAGGTTTTTGCTACCTAACGAGGTTTTAACAAGGCACCCATTATGAGATGATCATATTTCGTTGAGTTCATTACTTTCGTCCTGTTTGACGTTTGTTTTAGACATTATGCATACTTCTCACTTTTCTCCTTAGTCTATGGGTTTTCCCCATGCCTTGGGTTTTACCATAGCGAGGTTTTGTGAGTTTTACTACAAATGCATACTTCACATAAATTTAAGACTCGTGATCACCCGTTGTGCCGATGACTTCATCAACTATTCTACCTTATCTGCTGAAGATCTGATGCGATGGTTTGTTGAGTATTTACACTTTCAAGGGGGAGTGTTGCAGTCGTATTTAGAATAGGAACATGATTATATAAATCCTAGGGAATCTGGGAATGTATCTTAGATTCCTATTAGGAGTAGATTACCTATTAAATATTGGAATCCTAAAGGGAAAGGTTTTTGCCTACCCTACTACTATAAATAAAGGCACAATGGGATGAATCAAACACACATCACAATTAAATCACTCTCCTCTCTCTAATTGTGGCCGACCTCCTCTCTCTAAACCCTAGATCGTTCAATCAAATAGGCCTACAACATGAGTAGAATATTTTCTCCTCTTTTTTTTTTTTTTTTTTCTCCTTTTCTTTTCTCTTTCTTCTCATTCTATATGAACGATCACGATGAAGTCACGTCAACATCTTATGTTGATTTCTTTATAAAAAAAAAATAAAAAGAAGCAAAAATTGTGGAGGAAAGAAAATTATACTCCTACCTACTTGTGCATGGATTAACCTCAGTGACGTGGATTAAAGCAAAAGCAGGGCATCAGGGACAGTGTACTATCATTTGATTTATTTCGATAGGTTATCCTTTTTCACTTGATTATAAAAACCATACATTTTCGTCTTTAATCTTCTGAGTTTCAAAATCAAATCTAATCTTTTCTCCTTTCCCAGCATTAAACGGGCACGTTGCTCAAGAAAAACATGCACACACCAATGCTCCCGTTAAATCCAGCATTCCAAAATATAAACACACCATTCAACGAGAATGGCGTAATTTATTCCTGCTTAATTCTGCAATAACATATTACAAACCAAAATAAGAGTAATTTTTCTCAGTGTGTAACAATAACAATGACCACATAGTACTACAGTTGAGTGATAATCATCTTCATTTGTAAGTGAAAGGTTTTATGTTCAATTATGAGTAAATTTTAATTTACCACTTTAGGTTTGAGGTCGATTTCAATTCCTTACAACATTTTTAAAACATTTCATTTTCATACCTCAAGTAATATTTTATTTCAATATAATAAATCTGTTATATTTTTCATCCATTGGTTAGTTAAAAGCTGACGTGGCTGCCATATTAGTGCCACGTGGCAAAAAGTAATAATTTTTTTATCCATTTAAAATATTATAACAATTTACCCTAGTTATATATATATATATATAAAAGGATCAATTACATTTTACCTCCTTAGGTTTCGGTGCAATTTCAACCTCATACAACATCTATAAAATATTTCAATCTCATACATTTAATATTTTTTTTTTTTTTTCAATTTCATACAACGGTTAAAAAATCTGTTCAGTTAACCGCTAAGTGTTGATGTGGCGAATAAGGGGTCCTTATTTATGCTGACGTGGTTGCCACATTTGTGCCACATGGCTAAACACTTAATAAAATATTTAAAATATTAAAATAATTAATTAAAGAAAGGTAAAAAATAAAAAAATAAAAAACCAAAACCAAAACCAAATTGTCTTCCTCACCCTATTATCCCCACCCGAGACCACCACCAAATCACACTACTTCTCTCTCTCTCTCTCTCTAATCCCTAAATCCAGAAGCCCATTCGAGTTATCCAGGACCTCGAAAGTTGTGAGGATCGGCGGCAACCCCTCATCGAATCTAACATCGATGACGGCTCTGATCACCTGACAGACCTTGCCGACAACGTTCTTTCCTGTGAAATCATCTGTGATTTTCCACTCACAGACGTCGTAGTAGGTGTGGGAGGTGCAGTGGCTGCTGCGGCCGATAACGTCGAGTAGTGGGCGACACGCGATAGGAGGTCATGAGGGGGATCTGGGGGTGGGCTCGTGTGGAAAGAATGAGGTGTCTTTGTTTTGGGGAAGACGAAGGGGTTTTTGGATTTAGGGATTAGAGAGAGAGGGAGTGTGACTTGGGGGTGGGCTCGGGTGGGGAAGACAATCTGGTTTTGGTTATTTATTTATTTTTATTTACTTTTCTTTAATTAATTATTTTAATATTTTAAATATTTTATTAAACACAAATGTGGCAGCCACGTCAGCACAAATAGGGACCCCTTATTCGCCATTTCGTTACTTAACAGATTTTTTTAACGGTTGTATGAAATTAAAAAAAAAAAAAAAAAACTAAATGTATGAGATTGAAATGTTTTAAAGATATATGATGTTGTAATTGTGACAATCCGTCCCTAATTTTTGGTTTTATAAATTTTAAAATAGTGATTTTACGAAAATGCCTTTAGAGGCGAGGATGTTTGACTTTCGTTGATCGTTCTAAGTCACAATTACTATTTCCAAATAGATTTTGAAGCTACGAACGCATAAGCGAAAGCCGTTTGCGAGTCCAGATTATACGGTATAGTTACGAACATTTAAAGTCGTTTCACTAAACTACAGATTTAAAGGAATATAAACTCCCACCTTGTGGGAAAGAGGCCATTCAGGCTAAAGGAAAGGAACCAATCAGTTGAATGGTGGAGGACCAATCAGAATTTAGGGGGATGTGAGCAACCAATCAGAGGGAATGAAGAAAAAAAAAAGAAAAAAAAGAAAAAAAAAGAAAAGAAAGGAAGCTTTCCTTTCACGACTACCGTGCACCCGCACACCCCACTTAACCAAATTCGGCAAATTTCCGCCATTTTCCCATCGAATCACCATCATCCAACACCTGCAACCTCTCCCTCAATCTCTCCTTTACCATTTCCGCCCAAGATCGAAGGGTTTTAGGTCCCATTTCGTGTAGAACTCCACCTGAGCACCGGAGGTGCTCGATGGCGATTCCTTCGTTCCAGCGAGTTTCACTACCCACCACCACTCCTAATCAACTCCCCTTAGATGGAACAAGACCCAACCAGTGATAGGGGCGTTGGAACACCGAAGAAATCGAATCGACGAACACCTATTCTAAGGTTTTCAACGAGTTCGTGACGATTTGAGGCTTTTTCCGACCAAATTGGACTTGGTCACAGGTATTAAACTTGCTCTACTCATTGAGATTTTCATTTCTATGAAATTTGAATTTTTTTAGAAATAGTTGATTTTTTCGGCGAATCGAGGTGGCCGACCGCCGTGTGTGGCGGTGGTGTGTGGGTCAAGACCCACCTACCCATCCTAAGCTAATTTGGATGCCTTGATTCCATATGTGAAGTCCGATTAACAAAATTCCATTGTTTGGGTACAATTTAGCTATGGTTCGCTACTTGATCCTTATATGAATTGACGATCCGACCGTTGGATCGTCACCAAACTTTAATACATTATTGTATGTAATATTTGAGGATATTAGAAACTTAAGTATTAGGAATCCAATGTATGGAGATTCCCGAATTGGATTTATAAGTTTGTAAAATAAAACGTTGACCACTACTTGAATTTGCAAGTGGTGGAGATCAAACCGTTGGATTGTAATGAAACTTTAGTATGATGTTCTAGAAGCATAGTGTAGATCCTTGGAAGTTACCGATCGGAAATTAGTGATGCGGATCTTTTGGATTGAGTTACGTAGGGTTATGGACCTTACCCCTGACCTTTGACTGACGGTTGAATTTTAGTCAATGGGTTTCAAATCATTTTAGAACGCCCTTGGGGGATGTGTTTTATGTACGTTAAGTGTTCTATCGATAAAAATTATGAGACGTAATTTGATATTTATTCTAGACGACAATCGTTCGTGACACCTTAATATTTATGCTAGGGAGTTGTAGCGTGGACTTAAGGTAAGTGGTCATTTGTTTTTATATATATATATATATATATATATATATATATTACGGTTTCCAGAAATGTTTTAAATTGATTATGCATATCATGTCATGATTTAAATGTGTTATATTTAAATATTGCATTACGATGAGATCTGTGATCATGACAAATGATCCTACGGAGGCGCAGGTAAGTTCAAGTGAGTTATTATGTGTGATTGCATTATATGAGCATGCATATATTCATTTAGAGCTCATCAATGCTGCACCCCGGTGTTAGTGCTCCCTCCCCGGGCTAGGGCACAACCTTCACGTGATGTTCACCTCCCGCACCGTACGCTCGTCTTGGATCCAAGTAGGTGCTAGCCTGTCGTACAGACTGCATTAGGCAGTTCCGACTTGTAGGTGACCCGCGATTTATCACTAGCCATCACGTGATCATAGTACTAAAGCGTACATATTTACACCCAGCCTGTCGAACATGTCACACTAGGTGACTCCAACTCGTGTGCTAGCATAGACTGATAAGCAATAGGTCCAGTTATACATGTCACATTAGGTGACTCCGATTGACATGCTAGTTAGATTGATTTCACACTTGGTTTACGCTTATTATTGCTGAGATATCGTGGCATGGCATGTTTCCATTTTCACTGCACTCAGGCATTCGTTTTCGTACTTATGTAGTATTATTTTATGGAAATTATATAGGTTTTACAGTGAGGGGTTATTACTTTCAGAAAAGAGAAATGTGTTTTCTAAAGCTTTATTTTTGTGCCCACTCACCCTTCTGTTTTTCACCCTTCCAGGTTTTAGTAGTAGGGGTGGGCAAATAGTTCCTGGATTCGCGGGACGGGGCGGGCCGGTTCCAAAAATTAGAAACAACGGGCCCCCGGCCCGGACTGTTCATTGCATTTGTGATCTGCCTTTTATTATTACCCATTTACACATTCTCTCTTGTTCTCACTCTTAGGCTCAATTCACACTCAAGCCCTCACCCTCTCTATCCCGAGTCACCACTCAACTCTCCTCTCACCCTCTCTCTCTTATTCACACTCGTAGACCTCAATCTCGATCTCTTCCCTATCGATCTCAAACCTTAGTCTCAATCTCTGATTCTCAATCTCTTCCCTCTCGATCTTTCTTTCTCACACACACACACACACACACACACACACACACACACACACACACACACACACACACACACACACACACACACACACACACACACACACACACACACACACACACACACACACACACATTCTCTCTTTCTCCGGACGCCACTATCTTCGGTAATGCACCTTCACCGATTTTCGCTCATTCCCGAACCGGAGATCACTCGACGGGAGCTCGATCGAGAGGTTTCAGATGCGGTGGAAAGAGCGGAGGATCTGGGAGGACGAATTCTGAGAACGGGTCTGGCTTGGCCGAGACGAGGTCCTGGAATGATTTGAGGAAGGCGACGAGGAGAACCGAGTCTGTGTGGGGATGACGTGGTTGACGGTTAGGATAAGATGAGGTCTTTTATGCTTCCAGTTTTGTGTTTGAGCTGAATCTGCACTGGGTTGGTGATTGGATGTGATTTGTGCAAAACGTGTGCAAATGTTGAATTGAATCTGTGCAAATGAATCTATGCAAAACTGCAAATGTTACGGTTTTTTTTTTTTTCTTTAAATATATATAACCAAAAAAAAAACCAAGGACCCGTGGACCCAGCCCAAACTGGTCAGTTTCAACCGGGCCAGATAAGGTCCGGTTCCTATATTACAAACTGCTATCCCCAGCCCCGCCCGACCCGTTTCCTATTCACACAGGTCCGGTCTGGTCCCTACAACAATGGACCCTGCCCCGCCCGTGCCCACCCCTATTTAGTAGTTGAGCTTCCGTATCGACAAGGATTCTTGGCATATTGTACTTTGCTTATACTCTGTAATCACGCAATAAATGGGTTCATTCCCGCTCACAGCGTACTCTTATATTTAGGCATTTTTAGGTTTAAATTTATTCACATTTTCCATATCACTACACTTTATGGCTTCGTCACCTTCCAGGTGTCGGCCAGTATAACTCGATTCGAAGTCTTAGTGGACATATCGGGTTGGGATGTGTCAGTAATTACACTGAAACCTTAGGGGTTAAAATGTAATTTATCTTTTTTTTAAATAGGGTAAATTATTATAATATTTTAAATGGATAAAAAATTATTCTTTTTGCCACATGACACAAATGTGGCAGGCACGTTAACACAAATGTGACAGCCACATGAGCTTTTAACGAATCAATGGATGAAAAATGTAATAGATGCATTATATTGAAATAAAATAATACTTGAGGTATCAAAGTAAAATATTTTAGAGATTTTATAAAAAATTGAAATCGATCCTAAACCTGAGATGGTAAAGTGTAATTTACTCTTCAATTTTTGTCAAAAATAATTTGAACCGCATTAGGTGACAATACTTTAAATATTTCTTCTAAAGTACAAAACTAATTTTCGAAGCCGTGAAATTAGCGACAACGTTTTGGACAAAGAAAACCATTTTTCTTTTAAGTAGCATATAACATTGAGTGGTACTAAATAACTAAGATTAAAATAAAAGATTATCTGTTCGTTTGGAGGTACTTTGAAAATGACTGAAAGTACTTTTAGAGAAAATATTTTTGAGTTCCAAAAGCACTATAAGTGCTTTCTACAAGAAACATCAATTATATGCTTCTTCCAAGAAGCACCTTAAGTGTTTTTTCAAGATTTATTAACATTTTTACCAGAGATTGTTTCTAAAAATATTTTTACCAAAAACACTTTCGGTTATTTTAAAAGTATATACAAACGAGCTCTATAGTTACGAAGTTTAAATTTAATTACTAAAACATTCATATCTTAAGTGATCCTTAACGTTAAAGCCAGATACAAACAAATTTAAAATGGTGACATTGTGAGACATTTCAGTACTACAGAATCACATATTTATTTTCGTTTTAATTTTAATAATTTTTTTTATATAAAAAAAAAAAAACACGTTATGGGTCTTTTTTATTCTTTTCTCTCTCTTATGTCACCAAACAAAATCTCTGGTAGTGTAATTAGGCATTAGGATTATATCTTTTTCTTTTTTTCATCTCCTTTCCCCTCCTTTTATATTTTTTATTTTGTCTTTTTTTTCTTTTTTTTCTTTTTTTAAATTAATATAAAATGTTAACGTAATTTAATCATGACAATTTGAATAAAAAGAGAATAAAAAGAAGATAAAAAAAAAAAAAAAAAAAATCCTGCTCCGTGATTTGAACTTTGGGAAGGGGAGTGGAAGCAGGGTGCAGTGATGGTTTTGATGTCGTTTTGTAACTTTTCTGCAAATGATTTCTGACACTTTGATATGAAAGCCTAGGAGTCTCCCCCTTCCTTCCCAGTTCTCTCCCTTTCCAACTTTCTTTCCGGAAGTCCCACTCCCACAAGAATCCTCGTTGGATTCATTTCTTGAGAATTCTTGCCAGATTCTTTTTATAAAGATCTTAAAAATTTTGTGATCGTAATCATTCATCGTATATTATGCAATCAAAAATAATTTCAAATTTTAAAATTTAAAATTTAAAATTAAATATAAATAATAACTAATGAAAAATGATCGCATGATGTACGATGAACGATCACGATCAAAAGATCCTTAGGATCCCCATGACAAGAATCCGACAAGGATCATTTTCCACCTTTTCATGTCTTTGTCTAAAATATTAAATTTCTCCCTATAGTCTAACACCCATAATATTTTTAGCTGAAATGCCCTCGGCCATTGTTTACGGACTTGGATCTTCTCCTGAGCCCAAGGAGAGGATCCTCCTGATCAAAAGTCTTAGACCGTTGAATGTAAATCCAACGGCTATAATTATTATAACTTTAAAAGGATCTCCTGTTTGTAGCCGTTGAATTTTCATTCAGCGGCCCAAGTCTCTTGGTCAGGAGGATCCTTTCCTTGGGCTCAGGAGAGGATCAAGTCCCTAGCAAATTTTATTTTAGCTGAAATGTCTTCAGTCATTGTTTAATGGCAAATTTAGTGGCTGATTTTGCCATCCACCATATCAGGTCTTTGTCAAAATATTAATATTCTCTATATAGATCTAATCCTCGTAATATTTTAGTTGAAATGCATTCCGTCATTGTTTACTAGCAAATTTATTTTAGCTGAAATACCTTCAGTCATTGTTTAATGAAAAAAGTTATAGTTCTATCATAAAATAAATTGGTAATATAGAAAGTAACTTAACCTCTTGTACAAATTGTGTGATGTGAAGCAAGTGTGACCGTTGGGCTTCACACACGTGGGTCAACCTGGCTTTGATACCATAAAGAAAGTTGAGGTTCTATCATAAAATCAATTGACAATATAAAGAGTAGTCCAACTATTTAAATAAGAGAATCATCCCAGATACTCTAATTGATCACTTTATTAATAAGACACATTTTAAACAAACATATATAAGACTTTCTCTGTATTTTAGTTTTATCTGATCATGCTGATCACATCCTATGTGAAAGAGTGTTTAATCAATTTAAAGTTCTCTCAAACAAGTTTCACAATCATGTTAACCTTAGCTCATCATCACTTGAACTTTAAGAAATAGTCTCGCAAACCTTACATTGGCACATGAACCTTTAAAGGCTTGTATGGTGGCCTAGACTGGATAAGTTTGTAACAGAGTCTAAGCTTAATCCTATGAAGTCCCACTCCTATAGCTTGTAATTGAGACAACATATTTTTTATTATCATTAAAAACAACTCGTTAAGTTGACAATTAGAAAAATAAATCAGGAACATAGCCTATTCAACTAATGAGCTAGCAAAAACACAACTCATTAGTTAATGCGTGCGACCGTTATCAACATGGCTCACTAGGAGCATCTCCAAAGAGAGATGTCAAATGTAAAACATCAAAATGATATTTGATGACTTTGTGGCAATCTGACATTTTGTACAATTTTTTGCTCCACCTGATATGTTAAATAAAAACATCAATATATAATCGTTTTCATCTATTTGTGCGGACCAATTATTGAAACATCCAATCAAATACTTTGAATACACAGTTTATTCATCTACACATAAGAAATTGAAGGTTTGTTGGAGAGAGTTTGCTGTCATTTTATACTGTTGTATGTCTGTGCAGCAATTTTAACATCTCATTTGAAAATAATGGTGCGTTTCAAATTTCAATTATTGTTTCTAAATACAACAAGCAAGCTTATTAGTAAAATAATATAAAAACGTCCCTCTTGTTATGAAACTGGGACGAATCAAACGTCTCAATACAGTAGTATATGAATTTTTGGTAGGTATGGGGTTTACATCGGGTCGTCACTAACTTGACAACTTGGAGCTTGAAAGAAAATAAATAGTCCAATTCTGCAGAGAGTGCACTCTGATGCAACGAATGAAGTTAAGGTTTCACTCTAAATTTGATTAGCAACTAATGTCTCCACATGATCCATGCATAGTATACTATCCATTTTCTTCTGCATTCAGGCCCGTTGACCTCACTCTCAATTTCTCAGTTCTTCATTCCACTGGCCTCTCCTCTTCATGAACTAGCATTTTCTCTATGATCGAATTAAGCTTAGAAAGATAGTTCCACTTCTGTGATTCGTTCATCGTTTTCGTTTTAGTTAAATTAGAGTCGGTCTCCTGCACACTTGTAGTTTCTTCATTGCAGCAACCTTTTTTTTTGCTTCTTTCTTTCTTTCTGTCTGTTTACGTTAAAGAAAGAGCATAGATTTCTTGGTTCTTTTTGCTTTTAGTTAGCAAATTGCAAATTATATCCAGAATAACTTTACAAGAAAAAAAAAATGATATTATTACATACTCTCCCTTCTTACTTCATTAGCTTATTCTCCATTTACAGAACGACCGATTTGTATTGCTCCAAGGAACGTACATATTGAAGAGCAACTCACTTCATCCATAACCAATAGAACTAAGGGTACGTTCTTTAATTATTTGTAATCTCTATGTGTGTCTTCTTTTGTTAAAGGAAATGCAAACATTTTCTATTTCATCATCTAAATCTCTATATGCATCTTCTTTTGTTTAGTTACCTTTCTAATTGGTCGTAGATAGAATAATTTGCCGTCCAAGCCGTTAGATGCTCGTGCCTTTGGCATGCAGCCACCCAAGTGTCTTAGTAGTCTATTGGGGACGCCTAGCACTCTTATTCATACTTTCCAGCCTTATACGCAAGCTGATTCTCTGGGAGCACTCAATTCCATGTTTATTTTTTTGTTTGTTTTCCATTCGGTTTGTATCGATATTTCAAATAACTTAACTATCACCTCAATTACCAGGAAAAACAATAACAACTCAGAAATTGAATTAAAATTCTCATATAAATCACACACAATACACAATCCTTACTCCAATACTAATTGCACCAGTTCTTTTTACTTCATATATATGCAACACATCTTTATATATTTCAATCTTTAGACTAAACAAAACAAAGAAACATCAACAAATTGCTAAGGGTGACATTGTGAGACATTTCAGTACTGCAAAATCACATATTTATTTTCATTATATTTTTATAAAATTAAAATAAATAAATAAAACCCACGTTACGGGTCTTCTGTTTTTCTCTCTTATGTTACGGGTCTTCTGTTTTTCTCTCTTTTGTTACGGGTCTTCTGTTTTTCTCTCTCGGGTCTTCTGTTTTTCTCTCTTATGTCACGTACCTCTGGTAGCTGAAATGCCTTCCGTCATTTTTTACTAGTAAATTTAGTGCGTAGTTGGTTTGCCAACCACGTTCCCATGTCCTTATCAAAATATTAATATTCTCTCTATAGTCAAATTTCCATAATATTTTAGCTTAATTAAATGACTTCAGTCATTGTTTACTAGCAAATTTAGTAATTGGTTTGCTAACCACCTTCTTAGGACTTTGTCAAAATATTAATATTCTCTCTACATAGTCCAATCCCCGTAATATTTTAGTTGAAACGCCTTCAGTCATTGTTTACTAGAAAATTTAGCAGTTGATTTGCTAACGAAAAATAATAATTAGTAGTAGCTAGTTTACTAAATTAAATAAAACTTAATAGTTGACCAAAAAATTAAAACCCTCCAACCTCCTCCTTTGTATGCATCATCATCTTCATTAACAACACAAATAGTTAGAGTGTCTGTTGTTTTAGGAGAGTGTATAGAATGTTGCAGAGAATCTTATATTTCAAAACTTTGAAATGTTAAATTTTGGGTTAAGAATACAATGATCAAAATTTAAACGTCTAAAAAAAAAAAAAAAAAAAAAAAAAAAAAAAAGGCACCGCAACATGATAAAATTTCTGATATTTTGAATATGAAAGTAGATATGAATTTGTGGTAATTACTTGAAGCAGGTGGGTATGGATTTATGTATGAAGAGAAATATCAGGCCAGCTGAAAACCCTTGGGGATTCAAATTGGTTTGATAAGGATGTTAATTTGGGACTTGGTACAAACCAAAGTCATATCGGGCTGAATCAAAATCATAATGTTCGTTTCTCCATGACTCTATGACACATCTGATTTTTTTTGGCACATGGATACTCTTATTGATCACTTTATTAAGTAAGACACGTTTTAAACAAACACATATAAGACTTTTTCTGTATTTTAGTTTTATCTGACCATGCTGATCACACCCCATGTGAAGGAGTGTTTAATCAATTTAAAGTGCTCTCAAACAAGTTTCACAATCATGTTAACCTTAGCTCATCCTCACTTGAACTTTAAGAAATAGTCTCGCAAACCTTACATTGGGACACGAACCTTTAAGGGCTTGTATGGTGGCCTAAACTGGATAAGTTTGTAACAGAGTCTAAGCTTAATCCTATGAAGTGTTGGAGAACAATTTAGAAACAATAAAATAACAGAAATATAGAACCGAAATACTTATACTTTATTATTAAAAAATACTTGCAATACAGAATGCAATTACACAATAATTACAAAAAATTAAAATGATACTAACTTGAATGAATTGATGGTAGAGGCTAGCTCAAACACTATATCCTTTGAACATTATTTCCATCCCACTCGTGTGCTTGTGGTTCTACAACGCCTGCTCGACTAGGATACAACTACCTAATTCATATTAATTTATATTAATATTATAGTATAATCATCAAGCCTAATCCACACAATTAGTGGCACAAACCTCAATCCTTATTCCAAATGGTCCAAGTTTTAATTACTAAGAGAAGGAATAAGCCTGTATAAAGGCTAGTAAAAAACCACTGTTGCCCGATGTGGGACAAGAGGGGTCTCAAAACTCCTACAATACCCCACATTTGAGACAACTCTTTGGTCCTAGAAACACTAAGATACGAGAGTAAACAATAGATGTGACATACATCAGGAGAGGTGTCTTTTGGACTTAAACCTACCTTAGTATATACTTATCGGATTTACTAGATAATGCAGTGAATATTAAATCTTGAACTGTTCATCTCCGCAGTAAACCAAGACAATAAGCAAAATATATGTCACACCAACACATTGCAAATTCATACGTTTGTGTTCATTTTGGTCCTGAACAAATCCTGGATTCATGAGAGCTTTAGAGAATGTAGCCATGTAATTCTCATAAATGCGACCCCACATTTACTCTCATATAGGTGATATTGATTAAGAATAGGCTGCTACTATTCCACCTGGTTTACAAGTATCAATATCATTAAACTAATGTATCCTACACCATCAGCAGTCACCACACTTCTTCCATCATAGGAATGGGTATATAAGTGTGTTTCTTCTTGAATCTAGCCAAACCAGTTTGCCTATTGAACCTAGACCATGGAATCTTCAATCAACTAGGTTAGGTTTCCGTTTGGTAGTTTCATTTTACTCCATTGGCTTTAAACCCATTCCCCTCGATGTATGCTTAACTTGCTCTCTAGACAAACTTTTAGTAAGCGGATCCGTAATATTATCTTTTAACTTAACATAGTCAATAGAAATTACACCACTAGAGAGCCATTGCTTTATAGTATTATGCCTTTGTCTAATTTGTCTAGACTTCCCATTGTATACACTATTTTTAGCTCGATATTGTGCAGCTAAACTATCATAGTGTATACATATTGCCGTTACAGGTTTAGGCCATATGGGAACATTCCAAAAAATCTCTTAGCCACTCAGCTTCTCCGCCAACCATATCGAGAACTATAAATTCCGATTCCATAGTTGATCGGGCTATGCATGTTTGTTTAGAAGATTTCCAAGATATTGCTTCTCCTCCCAAAGTAAATACATATCCACTTGTGGATTTTGTATCATTACTATCTGATATCCAATTCGCATCAGTAAATCCTTCAAGCACAGGAGGATACCTTGTATAATGCAATCCATAATTCATTGTATGCTTTAAGTATCTCAATACTTGAATTAAAGCTTCCCAGTGATCAAGCCCAGGATTCCATGTATATCTACTCAGTCTACTCAATGAGTATGCTAAATCAGGCCTTGTACAGTTCATTATGTACATAAGGCTTCTAATAACTTGTGAGTATTCTCGTTGAGATATATCATCTCCTTTATTCTTCTTAAGTTTGCTATTGTCATCAAAAGGAGTAATTGCATCTTTACTTTCCAAATGACCATACTTTCTAAGTGTAGCTTCTATATAATGGGACTGTGTAAGAGTATATCCTTCTTGGTTTCTTTTTATTTTTACACCAAGAATCACATCAGCTAATCCAAGATCTTTCATATCGAAACTTGATTTCAATATCTTCTTGGTCCAATTTATTATCTCTTTGTTAGTGCCCATTATAAGCATATCATCTACATATAAACACAACATAACGCAAGCATTATTTTGAGTTTTTGTGTAGACACACTTATCACACTCATTTATCTTAAAACCGTGTGTGATCATAATATGGTCAAATTTTTTATGCCATTGCTTTGCAGCTTGTTTAAGCCCGTATAACGATTTCACAAGTTTACAAACTTTGTGTTCTTGACCTCTAACCACAAAGCCCTCGGGTTGTTCCATATATATTTCCTCATCTAAGTCTCCATTTAAGAACGCAGTCTTTACATCCATTTGATGTATTTCCATGTTATGGAGTGCAGCTATAGCAATCAACAGTCTTATTGACGTAATTCTTGTTACAGGCGAGTATGTATCAAAGAAATCCAAACCATGTTTTTGACGGTATCCTTTAGCTACCAAACGAGCCTTATATTTGTCAATTGTACCATCATGTTTTAATTTCTTCTTAAAGATCCATTTGTACCCAATTGGCTTATTGCCATGGGGTAAATCGACTAATTCCCATGTATGATTTTTCATAATGGAATCTATCTCACTGTTAATTGTATCCTTCCAAAATGGAGCTTCTGGAGTAGACATGGCCTCCTTGAATGATTGAGGTTCTGTCTCGGTTAATAAGGTCACAAAATCAAGCCCAAAGTCATTTCGAATTTTTGTCCTTTTACTCCTTCTAGGTTCAAGTTTTTCTTCTTCTTGAACTTTAGACGCGGATGAACCATCATCATGTTCTCTAGGTTCGTCATTAACCTTAGATACATCATCATGTAATCTCTTTTTCAATAAATTAGACTTGCCTATTTTGTATGGAAATATATCCTCAAAAAATATTGCATTCATAGATTCTATAATAGTATTGACATGTATATCACTTACTTCGGAATGAAAAACTAAGAATCTATAAGCGGAACTATTAGATGCAATACCAATAAAAACACAATCTATAGTTTTAGGCCCTAATTTTGTTCTCTTTGGCAATGAGACTTGTACTTTTGCCAGGCAACCCCACACTTTAAGCAATTTAAATGTTGGGGTTCTTCTTTTCCATATTTCATATGGTGACTGCTTTCTCGTTTTAGGTGGAATTTGATTCAAAATTTCATTTGCAGTAAGTAAAGCTTCACCCTACAAATTGTGTGGAAGCCCAGAGCTATTCAACATAGAATTGATCACGTCTTTAAAAGTCCTATTTTTCCATTTGGCAACACCGTTTTGTTGCTGTGTATAAGGGGTTGTTGTTTGATGAATTATGCCATGCGTGGCACAAAATTCAGCAAAGGCATGAGACTCATATTCTCCTCCCCTATTGGACCTTAAGACTTTAATCTTCTTGTTAAGTTGATTCTCAACTTTTGCCTCATATGTCTTAAACATATCCAAGGTCTCATCTTTACTATGAAGTAAATAAACATAACAATACTTACTGAAATCATCTATGAATGTTACATAATAGTTCTTTCCACCATGAGTTGGATATGATCTAAAATCACATAAGTCACTATGAATTAAATCTGACAAATCATTGGATTTTTCATGCACTGATTTAAAGCTTTGACTTGCAAATTTCGATTCTGTACAAGTTTCACATTTAACATTATCTAGATAATCAATTTTGGGCAGCAAACCTAAATTATGCATTCTAAAAAACGAACGAAAATTTACATGTCATAACCTAGAGTGCCATAAATTAGACGAAACAACAATATAAGCAGAAGCATTATTTATTTCATTCATAGCATTAGCAAGTACATTTAGTTTGAATAATCCATCAGCAAGGTAACCCTTCCCAACAAACATTCCCCCTTTAGTTAGTACAAACTTATTGGACTCAAAAACTAGTTTGAATTTTTTATTACTAAGGATAGGACCATAAACAAGATTCTTCCTTATATCGGGGACATGTAGCACGTCAAGGAGGGTTAATTCCTTTCTAGAAGTGAATTTCAGAACACATTTCCCTATTCCAGCCACAACAGATGCAGATGCATTTCCCATAAACAGCTGCTCATTTCCCTCGATTTTCTGGTACGAAGAGAACATATTTCTGTCACCAGACATATGGCGAGTTGCATCGATATCTATCCACCAATCAGCGTGGTCAGATACAAGGTTGATTTCAGAAATCATTGCAGCCAAGGCATCCACATTGTTTTCAATCAGGTTTGCGCGATTGTTGTTGCCTTGATTTCCAGGACCTTGATCCCTTCGATGGAGACATTCTTGAGCCCTATGGCCTTGCTTTCCACAAACCCAGCAACTTCCGTTGATTTTCTTGAAGTCTTTGCCTTTCGCACTAGGGACAAAGTGTTTTTCCTTCTTCTTAGTTTTTTGAAACTTTGGCTTTTGCTTTGATGAACTTCCTTCAATAACATTAGCCTTGGCTTACATACTCGAAACCAGGCTCTTCTCATTTTTCCTGTTATCTTCCTCAATTCTCAGCCTTACAATGAGATCCTCAAGAGTCATCTCCTTACGTTTGTGCTTAAGATAATTCTTGAACTTTTTCCAAGAAGGTGGTAGTTTTTTTATAAATGACGTCACTTGGAAAGACTCATTGATCACCATCCCTTCAACATGAATGTCATAGATGATTTTCTGGAAATCTTCAGTTTGAGAGACAATGGACTTGGAATCCACCATTTTGTAGTCCAAAAATTTGCCCACGACGGATTTCTTTGAACCAGCATCCTCGGTTTTATATTTTTTCTCAAGTGATTCCCAAAGTTCCTTGGTTGTTTTGCATACCACATAGACATCATACAACAAATCATCTAATGCATTGAGAATATAGTTTCTGCAAAGGAAATCATTATGATTCCAGGCATCTATGGCCGTCAAAGTTTTTGCAGAAAAAATATTTTCTCCATTTGCAGTAGGCATTGTCTCGTGCTAAACATTAGCCAAATTCAGTGTTGTCAAATAAAATAGCATCTTCTGCTGCCATCTTTTGAAGTCTCCGCCCTTAAATTTCTCAGGCTTCTCATAATGAGGTTTAGTTCCTGATTGTTCCATATTGTTCGAAAATTGTTGGAGAACAATTTAGAAACAATAAAATAATAGAAATATAGAATCGAAATACTTATACTTTATTATTAAAAAATACTTGCAATACAAAATGCAATTACACAATAATTACAAAAAATTAAAATGACACTAACTTGAATGAATTGATGGTAGAGGCTAGTGCAAACGCTATGTCATTCAAACAATATTTTCGTCCCACTCGTGTGCTTGTGGTTCTACAACGTCTGCTCGACCAGGATGCAACTACCTAATTCTACAACGCGCACTGGATTATAGAACTCTAGCGAATTGCTTTGTGTGTTTACTCTCTGGAAATTTTGTACGGAAGACAAGGAGGAAGAAAAGATGATTTTTGGATGGAACTGAGGACTCCAGTTATATAGGCTTTTTCATAACTCTTCAAACACCTTTTGGATGTATCTGAAGCTATACAACTCTTTCCAAAGAGATACAACTCCCAAGGAGTTGTGTCTATTAATCAAAACGTTTTTAATTAATTTAATTCGAAATTAAAACTAATTGATCAAATTAATTTTAATTCCTTGGCCCCAAGTGCCCCCAAGGCCCTTGTCTTGATTAATTAATATTAATATTATAGTATAATCATCAAGCCTAATCCACACAATTAGTGGCCCAAATCTCAATCCTCATTCCAAATGGTCCAAGTTCTAATTACTAAGAAGAAGGAATAAGCCTATATAAAGACTAGTAAAAAACCACTGTTGCCCGATGTGGGACAAATGGGGTCTCAAAATTCCTACATGAAGTCCCACTCCTATAGCTTGTAATTGAGACAACATATATATTTTTTTATTATCATTAAAAAATGACTCGTTAAGTTGACAATTAGAAAAATTATTCACGAACATAGCCTATTAGTTAGCACAAACACAACTCATTAGTTAACGGGTCAAACCGTTATCAACATGGCTCACTAAGAGCATCTTCAAAGAGAGATGTCAAATGTAAAACATCTTGGAGCTTGAAAGATAGGTATGGGGTTTACATCGGGTCGTCACTAAACTTGACAACTTGGGGATTGAAATAAAATACATAGTCCAATTCTGCAGACAACACACTATGATGCAAAGAATTAAGTTAAGGTTTCACTCTAAATTTGATTAGCAATTGGAGGAATAGACTAATGTCTCCATATGATCCATGCATAGTATACTATCCATTTTCTTCGGCTTCAGGCCCGTTGACTCTCACTTTCAATTTCTCAATTCTTCATTCCACTGGCCTATCTCTTCATGATCTAGCATTTTCTCTATGATCGAATTAAGCTTAAAAAGATGGTTCCACTTCCGTGATTCGTTCATCATTTTCATTCTAGTTAAATTAGAGTCGGTCTCCTACAGACTTGCAGTTTCTTCATTGCAGCAACCTTCTTTTTTTCTTTTTTCTGTCAGTTTACTTCAAAGAAAGAGCATCACAAACTCTCTGGTCTAAGAAGAAGAATTAGAAGAGCATTCACCACCAAAAGTGATAAAGATACTTGTGGTTTAGGGTCCGTTTGATAACCATTTCATTTAGTTGTAGGGTAATGTTGACCCTAAAAACCCAAACAGGTACACATATTGTTAAATTAGAAGAAGAAGATAAAACTTAGTGCTTTTAATAGATTTCTTGGTTCTTTTTTGCTTTTAGTTAGCAAATTGCAATTATATCCAGAATAACTTTGCAAGAAAAAATGAAATTATTACGTACTCTCCCTTCTTACTTCATTAGCTTATTCTTAATTTACAGTACTACCGATTTGTATTGGTGCTCCAAGGAACGTATATATTGAAGGGCAACTCACTTCATCCATAACCAACAGAGCTAAGGGTACGTTCTTTAATTATAATCATATTTGATTTGAGTTGGAATCTTGGATTTCATTTATGGTAATTTGGTGGTTGTCTTCATATTTGATTTGCTTTAGGGGCTAAATCTAGTGCCATGCAAGCTTGAACTTTTTAGTCAATACATTGATTATTTATCGTACATTTATGTTAAGTCTACAATAGTTTAGTGTATATACGTGATGTAATCTTGAAAAAGAATGAAGAACAATTAGAGATGAAATGCTTGAGCTAATAGTAGCAGCTTAGCATACTTCATACATTCTTATCTCTTCTCCTTCACTACCAAACAAGGACAATTACTCTGAACCCTTCAATCTAAGAAACTAATTTGGTGCATACACCTGTCTTATGAGACTAAGTCCACACCTAGTTCACTAACAACAAGTAACACTAGCAGCTACGTAACACTAGCCTTATGGAATTCAAACAGACAAACACAAACAGATTTCTTGTGTTCCAAGTTGTAGGATCAAAACCAGAACTCATTTAGCTCCAACATTCCCTTCTAAATGGATTCTGTTTTGACTCCAAGCAATCCTCTCAGATAAACAAATTTGTGTTTGGACATGAGTTTTGCTGAAAACATACAACTCAGTTGTGTTTTCTTGGAAT
This sequence comes from Pyrus communis, assembly GCF_963583255.1. Classification (NCBI taxonomy): domain Eukaryota; kingdom Viridiplantae; phylum Streptophyta; class Magnoliopsida; order Rosales; family Rosaceae; genus Pyrus; species Pyrus communis. The sequence goes on from NC_084817.1 coordinate 4,853,089, forward strand.
ATCTTATACGATGAAATGAATTTTCTTATTATGAGAATTAATAATAAGGGTTAATCTCAGTTTACTAACTTGAAGTTGTTTTGTTTTTATCATTTCATATCTCAAGTTTTTTTCATTCCAGTCCGATACCTAAAGTGAGAGTTTTGGAGATATATGTTTCATACATCCGTTAAGTTTTCTATTAAAACGACCATTAACTTGTGACATGGTGCCTAGGTTGACAATGACTGAGTGCATGTCAATTTGGGTCCATGTGGTTATTAAAAAAAAAAATTAATAAAATTTTGAAACCCGAAGTTGGGATGGGAGGTGGTGGTGAGGAGGTCGTCTCCATGCTCTTCGATTAAACGAAGATATCGAGTAGGTTGTTATTGCGTGAGTCAATGTGTAGGAGAGAGGGAATGTAAATATTGTGTAAATATTAGAGTCATGTTTTAGGAAGGTTATATTTGTTTCCTTTATTGTCTCTTATGTAACAAGGATTGTATGTACTTATATTCAGAATTATGGAATACATCAAAATTAAGCCGTAAAATTCTATTTGGCATCCGAGCCGAGTTAGCGTAACCTTAAACTTTTTTTCCCACCGTGCCGCTACTCATATTGGAATATGTAGCCTTGTTCTTTGCTAAGCTCTTGCAAAAACAAAAGTTGTGTGCCGTGTGTAATTTGTTGCGCTATCAATGGCAAGTATTGAGGAAAACTCACGGCTAAAGTTGGAGGGGGTTCACGTTTAACCACCGACAATTCAGTTGTGAATCATGTGTGATACATAATGATGCTTCAAACGTACCAAATACCATAAAATTCAATGGATCAAATTATCCTATTTGGTCCAAAGTATTGGAGATGCATATCACTGGGTGTGGTAAGAAAACGTTCGTGACAGGGAGTATGAAGGAACCCAAGGAAGAGAGTGCCGAGTATGAAGCTTGGGAAACTGGGAATGAAATTGTGAAATGGTGGTTGATTAATTCCATGGATCCTACCATCATGGGTTTTTTTCATCCATCTTCATACTGCTAAAGAAGTGTGAGAAGAAGTTGCTCGCACATATTATGATGGTTTTGATATCTCTCAAATTTATGAGTTGAGGGTAAAGTCGTTTTGACTTCGTCAGGAAGGGCATCGTATTGGTGTGTACTATGCCGATCTCAAAGCAGTATGGCAAGAACTGGATCAAAGAAGACCGATTATGATGGAGTGTGTTATTGACTTGAAGACGCTTCGAGAAAAGATCCAATTGGACTGAGTTTATGCCTTCCTGGTGGGACTTGATGATGTATTTGATAAGGTACATAGTGATATTTTGAAAACTCAACCCCTACCATCTATCGAATAGGTATTTTATGTTGTTAGGCGTGATGGGAGGAAGTAGTGTCGGCAGCCAAGGAGGAGCCCTGACACCGACAATAGCCATGATATCTCAGCCACTCTCTGCTAGCCAGCCATATGTCTCACCTTCATCGACAACTTCCCATGCTTTTACTTAAGAGAATAAAGGTGATTTAAAGTGTACTTTCTACAGTCAAACTCGTCATACTAAGTATACCTGTTTCCAAAAGCATGGAGTCCCTGAGTGGTTCTTTGAATTGAAGAAAAAGTTACGTGCCAAGGAGTGAGCTGCTAATGGAGCAAGTGGAAGCCGTGTCATTGCCATACCTAGCACCAAGGAAGTCGTGCCTACTCCTGGAGATTCAAATCAAAGTTTGTTGACTAGAACCACTCCTAGTGAATCACCGTCTAATACAGGTAGTATGGGGCGTGTTCTTTTAACCTCTGATATGAAACATCATACAGGTTGGATTCTGGACTCTGGTGTAACAGACCATATAAACTTTGATAAAAATTTGTTTACTTGTATGACAACGACTCCTCAGAAGTGTATAACAATGGAAAACGACACCACTACACCGGTTCTTGGGGCCGGCACCGTGGACCTCACACCGGCACCGGCTCTCTCCCTTCATCATTGCTTGTTTGTTCCGTCATTGTCTCATAATTTGTTATATTTCCTCAACTCTCCTAGCAACCAAACAGAAAATAACTTGCTTCCTTCTTTCTCTCTCTAAAAGATAGAACAAGCAGCCTCAAATCTTGAAACCCAAAATTCAAAATCACAACTTTTGGATACTTAACTTTATCCACATTTTTTCATAAATACCCACCCAAAAAAGACCTTGAATTTCGATTTCATTCCTCCTATTTTCTTTCAATCCCCTCAACTTTCCCAACAACCAAACAGAAAACAACTCTTTCTCTCTCAAAACAGAAACAAGAAAGGAAGAAAATTCCTGAGAGAATACACAAGAAATCGATTAGGTTTCCAAGTCAAGAAATTGATTGAGCTGCAAAAGGAAAGAGAAAGATAGAGGGGTTAATCGGAAGGAAAGAGAAATCGATTAGATTTCCAACTCCCCCACCTCAGATCTCTCTCCTTATTCGTATCTTTTTTTTTTTTTTTTGTTAAACCGGAACTCCTCATCTTATCCCTTCCTCTTTTCGTTTTTGTAATTTTTGAAATTTTAATATCATGTGGACCACATTGACACATGGACCAAAAAGTTTAAACTCAAATGGCATATGTAACACCTAGCCAACTTAGCATGTAACCCTCTTCTCGAGAATTTTTTCGAGGTACCGGGAACTCTTGCTGACTTGGAGTTCCACCAATAAGGTCTTGACATCTGTGCATTTAAGTTGGAATTTACACCAACAATTTGGCCCACTATTAAAGCAATTAGAAAACTTAATATTTAATTAACAAGCGTTTTCTGACTAAAGGGTCACCAGCACCTGCGCCACAACCATGTCACGCCAACCACCATGAACATCCACAGAAGCTCTAGTCTCCATCACACAACTAAAATATCAATTTGGCACCATCATCTTCTTCTATCATGTTGCATCATCATCATGATTTGAAGACGCCGGTTCTTGATCACCATGAGAAAGGTGGGATGATAAGGGGACGAGGACATGGTGGAGCAGAACCCCAGGCGACGATGGTGGTTGTCGGGGGCTAAGAGGAATTGGAGGGGAATATGATTAGAAGGTTGGGGTAGGGCCTCGAGAATGAGGCTTTAAAAAAAAATAAAAAATCATTTATTCACCTTAATGGGGCAGATGACGTTATTGGATTGGCAGGAACACCACCTGCATTGCTAAGGTGTGTGTTCCCATCACCCCCAAAAATTTCTCCCTTTTCTGCACTTACCATTTAATGCATAGGAGAGAAAGCATGCACAATTGCATGCAACCAGCAACCCACAAAGTCAAGACCTGCTTCTAACTTTGTTTGTGGCAGTAGATGTCTTCTCTTGAACGAAGACTTCCTCGCCACAACTGGAAGGCATTCACATGGTCTTCAATTGTTGTCAATACATGACTCATATGTGTGAGCCAAACACAACAAATAATTATTGGGTAATGCTAGAGAGACAAAATTTGTAGACAAGATTTTGTAAACTAAATGAAATGGAAGTTGATGATTGAATTAATACTTAAACATTGATAAATGTGCTCATTCATGTTGTGACAAGTCATTTAGTTTGCATATTTTGTTTACAAATTTAGTCTCTCTAACATTATCCATAATTACTACGACTTAATTAATATTTAAAAATTACAATTAAATGCCAACTAGAGTTAATTTCTAATCTTAGACAAGATTTTATTCAAAAAGCAATCTTTTTCAAGAAGTGGAATAGAATTCTCCGTTTCTTATTATGCACTGAAATGCAATGTGTTTATTTTTAAGTTGTTGAAAGATCATAACTCATGAGTCAATTAGAAAAGTAAAGTATTTCATGAGCTCCTTTTTTTCCAATTTAATTTGTATTTATGAGCAGGCATGGGCATTGTCGGAAAAGTTGTCGAGTATGCTGTTAAACCAGCTATGCGCCAAGTGGGTTACCTAGCTCACTGCAAAAGGAACCTTGAGAAACTACAGACTCGGGTGAACGAATTAAGTGCTGCTAGAGAGCGGCTAGAACTCGAGGTTGTTCGAGCTGAAGAAAAAGGTGAAGAAATCCAAACTGACGTCCAGAACTGGCTAAAACACATGGTTGAGATCACTGAGAAGGCGAACGAATTATGGAAGCGTGATACGCAGGCAAAGATGAGCTGTCTCCGTGGGGTTTGTCCAAACCCGGTGCTCCGTTACAAGCTAGGCAGGAGATCAACAAAGTTGCAGCAGGCGGTTGTTAACCACTACGCGAAAAGAGATTTCGCTAGCATTTCGTACAAAGTCCGCCCACAAGAGGTATCCATGGTATCTGACAAACATTATGAGGCATTTGATTCGAGGAATTTAACTGTCAAGAAGATCATGGATGAACTGAGAATTCCTAATACCGACCTGATTTTGGTCTATGGTATTGGAGGCGTGGGGAAGACCACACTGGTTGAAGAAGTCCTTAGGCAAGCTGTAAAAGAAAAGTTATTTGCTGATGCGGTTATGGTAAGAAGTGTGCAAAATCTGGACCTTGAAGTAATTCAAAAAGAAATTGCCAGAAAGTTAGGTATGGAAGTTTATGAAAGCGAAACTATGTCAGACAGAGCACTTCGTCTGTGTAACAGGATAAAGGCCAAGAAAGTTCTTGTAATTTTAGACAACATTTGGGAAAGCATTGACTTGCAGAGTGTAGGACTTCCTTGTGTGCCGACTTGTAGAATACTGTTGACATCCAGAACTCGAAAATTGCTATCCACAGAGAAGCGGTTGCAAAAAGACTTTGTGCTTCAAGTTTTAAACGAGGAAGAAGCTTGGCGTTTATTTGAGACGAAGGCAGGTGGTGTTGTTAAAAATCCCAACATACAAACTGTGGCAACTGAAGTAGCCAAAAAATGCGGAGGTTTGCCAGTTTTGGTTGTCACAGTCGCAAGCTCTTTAAGAAATAGAACTACTTTACCAGTATGGAGGGATGCCTTGAGATGCCTAAAAGTGTTTGACAACGAACACTCAGCCGAACACGAAGCATACTCGGCTTTAGAGTGGAGTTACAATCAATTGGATGATCAAAAGCTTAAGCCCCTATTCTTGATATGTGGAATGTTGGCACGTCTTGGGGGAGCCTACGCTACTTTGACAAACTTGTTGAAATATACAATTGGTTTGGGTTTGTTTAATAACATTGACTCAGTGGAGCACGCACAATATGCATTGCACTCGCGGATTGAAGAGCTTAAAGATTCTTGTCTGTTACTCGAATCCGAGGATAATACATCATTCACAATGCATGACATGGTACACGATGTTGCCATCTCGATTGCATCCAAAGGCCAACATGCCTTATTAAGAACATACGGAGATGAGTTGAAGGAATGGCCAAACAATAAGGATTTTTTGGAAAATTGCACAATGATCTCTTTGCCGTGCAAAAACATCCCTAGGCTTCCTGAAGTTTTGAAATGCCAACAACTGGAGTTTTTTCATTTGCAATATGATGGTGACTTGCTTGAAATCCCAGGTAACTTTTTCGAGGAGATGAGAAAGCTTAAAGTTATGGATTTTACCAATGTGCATATTTGGTCGTTACCTCCATCTCTTCTGCTCCTAGAAAATCTTCGTACATTGTGTTTGGATCAATGCGTGGTGGGAGACATAACTCTACTCGGACAGCTATCGCAACTAGAAATTCTCAGCTTTATATATTCCAAGCTTAAAGTGTTACCGAAAGAAATAGGGAAATTGACTCGTCTTCGACTGCTGGATTTAAGCTGGTGCTCTGAACTCAAAACGATTTCACCTAATGTTATATCAAGTTTGAAAAGTCTAGAAGACTTGAGAATGAAAAACAGCTTCAACGGATGGGTGCCAGAAGGAGTCACCGGAGAAAGAAGTAATGCTAGCCTTTTGGAACTGAAGGACTTGCCTCGTTTAGCTGCATTAAGCATACATGTTCCAGATGCTAGCAGTATTCCAACAGACTTGTTCACAGACAAGTTAAAAAGATACGAAATATTAATCGGCACTGCGCCAAAATGGGACGATGTGGATGAAACCCTCAATACATTGAAGCTCCACCTCCCAACTGGCTGTGAATTGGACCACGGTCTAGAAATGTTGTTGAAGAGGTCATGTGAAGATTTGTACTTGGATGGGTCGAAGGGAGCTGATAATGTTGTGTACCACTCAGGTAGTGAAGATTTTCAACAACTCAAGCATCTCCATGTGAAAAACAATGCCCAATTTACACATATCATTACTGAGGAGGTATGCCTTTGGTGTCATTCTTTCCCATTTATGCCATTAGTACTTCTTTTTATTTATTTATTTGAGCGATATAATTTACAAAGAAAAATGAAACAACCACCATAGAACTTCTAGATTTTGTCTGGCTAAATTTACATATATTTGATTATTTGAAGTGGTTCAATTTTATCTAGTGCATATCAAGAAATATATATTGGTATAATTTTTTCATCTAAAGATACCATTTGACTAGATAATAACAATTAATGTGAATTCTCTTCTCTTAAAAATCGAATGTACAAATACTGCAGGTTGTGTTGCCGAACTTAACAAGCTTGGTGGTGGATCAATGTACTGGTTTAACTTTTGTGTTATCGTCTCCTATGGCTAGGAATCTTGTACAACTTGAAAAACTAGAGATAACAGGATGTGAATCAATGGAAGAGATAGTTTCAATAGAAGAATATGGTGAAGAAAAACCGGATGGCATGCTTTGTAAGCTACAACATATGAAGCTAAGAGATCTTCCAAAACTCTCTAGATTCTGCTCAGTAAGCTGTAATGTCCAGTTTCCATCTTTGGAGAGTTTGAAATTAAAGAATTGTACAGAACTGAAAGGATTTGTCTTTGAACCTAAACTTGAGACTGAAGAACTATACTTTCTTTTTGACGACAAGGTAAAATTATTATACTATTGTTTCTCTTTTATTGATCATTATTCTTATGTCTAATATATTTACTTCGACCAAAAAAAAAAAAAAAAAAAAAAAAGAATTTAACAATTTTGTAATTCGAATACAGGTGGGGTTTCCAAAGTTGGAGATATTGTCCATCTTTGGGCTATCTACTTTGACTACAGTATGGCACAACCAACTTGATCCAGACTCTTTCTACAAACTTAGAGATGTTGAAGTTATCGAATGCCATAGTCTAATAAGCATCTTTACACCTAGCATTGCAGGAAGATTGAATGCTTTAGGAAGTTTATTGATAAGTTCGTGCAGTTGTTTAGAGGTGGTTTTTGAGATCGAAGAAACACCTTACACCTCTACGACTCAGTTGAAAATGTCTGGTTGTGAAAATCTAGATTCGGTATTTATAGATGACTGTAAGAGTTTGAAATATATTTTTCCATGCTCAGTGGCTAGAGGTCTTCAGCAACTACGAGAGCTAAAAGTGAAGTTTTGTCCTGGAGTGGAGGAAATAATTTCCAAGGAAGAGGGACTAGAAATGATGCCCAAGTTTGTGTTTCCAAATTCAACAAATATTGAATTTATCTGTCTAGCCCAACTTAAGAGCTTCTATCCAGGACTGCATGCTTCTGAATGGCCGCTACTCGAACAAGTGGATGTGCAGGAATGTGGTAAATTGGATATTTTTGCCTCTGAAATTTCAAGTTTCCAGAAGCATAAGTTTGGAGGTCTTTACACTCCAATTAAACACTCTCTGTTCTTAATTGACAAGGTAAAAATACATTACGCAATTTTCTTAAACGAAAGTTAGCTTTTCAAGCTAGTTCATAGAAAAAATCTCCTTCTGTCGTTATTTTTGTCGTTTATCATTCTTGCGCTGGTAATATTGCAGGATGTATCATTCCCCAACTTGGAAAACATGACCTTAGGCAGAGACATGGAGATATGGTGTGGTCCATCCTCATCACAGGTGTTTAGGAAACTAAAATCGTTGGTGTTTGAGTACTCCGACCAGAAAATTTCTTTATTTGAGAATAGTGTACATCCAGATGTGACCTTCCCACATTTAAGTGTTTTGAAGCTTAAGGAAATGCGGAAATTGATGCATCTACACAGCGAGAATTGCCCAGGGGCAGGCCCATTTTTTCCAAACTTGAAAGTTCTACATGTGGTTGCTTGTGTTGCATTGAAGGATCCGGTGTTATCTGCTATTCCCTTCAAGAATTTAACAACTTTGGAAGTAGTTGGTTGTCATAGGTTGAAATATTTAACAACTTACACGATAGCCAAAACTTTAAAGCGGCTAAGAGAAATGACGGTTGGGCATTGTAAAAGAATGAGAGGAATAGGGGCAACGACATCAGATGCAGATGATGCAGGAAATGATGGTGAGATTTGTTTTAGCCAGTTGCAAAGTTTGAAACTTTACTCTCTACCACGTCTGCAAGATTTCTTCTCTGGAAATTGCATTGTCAAATTCCGATCCTTGAAAACCGTACATATATACAAATGCCCTGAGTTGAAGATTAACAGCCTTGAGTGGAAGAGTTCCCCAGAACTAGGAGTGCAGATAACAGAGGAGGTAGTACGAGATTATTATTGGTGTCGCAAGGATGACGACGACAACGATGATGAAGTTGATACAGATGGTGGTGTTGGTGATGGTAATGAATCTAATGATGATGTTTACTGTAGTGTTGGTGATGGTGATGATATTGCTGATGACCGAAGCTGTGAAGATTCTAATGGCGATAGTGATGGTGATGCAGTTATTGATGATGGGGGGTGGCGGTCGTGGTGGTGGTGACGACAATGCTACACTCAGCATATATGAAAGCAATAGTTTTCTTGCTAACGAGAAATTTTTCATAGGGACTGGAATACAAGTGGTACACCACGTGTTTTAATAAAAGTGGTAGGAAATTTTATTTTCTAAGTTATTAACTTTTTAGCACACATATCCCACAATTTGTAAAGTGACACGTGGTGTACCACCCCGTGTACCGGTCACGCTGAAAAATTTCTCCTTGCTAACATGTTTGTTATTTTTATCTGTAAAGGTAATTGGTTTTGGGTTTTACAGAACACAATTTTCTCCCATAATTTTTATTCACTTTTCTAACTAAGGGGTTCATGTTGAGACACCCCTGCTGAAGCACAAAAATTTACCTCCAACTAAGAGGCTAATCACAGCACGACACGTGTTAACGTCAGAATAAAACTCCTAGACCCCCACATCGACTGTGCATGAAAGCTGGAGACTCCTCAACTATAAAAGAAGATCATTCCTTCCATAGAATTAATCCCTAATGCCATTATGATACTTAAACTCGTCATTAGAACTCGTTAATGGTGATTATGCTTAGACCTTTGTAACATGTAAACTATATATTATTATTGAAAAATCCTCTACCTTCGCGGACGTAGCCCAACTTAGATGACCGGAGCAACCGTGCAAAGTCATAAATGTGGCACCTTACTTTGTTCTATAGTATCTCCAATTTTGTGCATCAAGATTTGGCATCGTTTGTGCGAAACAACACTTATTCCTACTCTCATCAGCTTTGTCAAGCTAGTATCCATTGTTTGGACACTCTTCTTTGATCAGGTATCCCTCTCCAACATAGGGAGCCAAGGAAGCCACAACACCTAGAACGACACCCCTCTCGTGTCTAGCGTGAGGCAATGACTGAAGGAAAGAAAGAAAGTTACTCTTCAAGCTAAGGTCGAGGAGCTGAAAGCTCAGAACAACAAATAGTAATTAGGAGTGAGATCCTCTATGAACAGCATGAAAAGCTCTTTTAGATGCTCCACGAGACTTGACATACCTTGTCTTACGACCCTAGCCTAATTAAACCTTAGCCATCACATAGGCTTTCACATGAGTAGCTAAATGACCAAAACAATATGGGCTTTAAGAAAAAACATAAGACCCGAATAGAATTGAGCCACAAAATTCAACAGTGGATTGCATGTTGGGAGGTATCCACCCATCCTCAAAGGCTATTCCATAATTAAGTTTTTCTTCTTTTCTTGGCTGAGCCAAACGCATTTGTTTTCAAATTACTTGTCATGCATGTGTACTGTCTTTCTAATAGAGATAAAACTCATATGTATTGGTTGGTCCTACCAAATATTTGTCATTTGACTTGCCCCCCATGTGAAAGAATGTTTTAATCAATTTAAAAGTATTATAAAACAAGTTCACAATCATGTTAACTTTAGCGATCATCACCACTTGAACCTTATGAAATAGTTGTGCAAACGTTATTCCATTGTCATGTGAACATTAAGGGCTTGTATGGTAGCCTAGACTGGATAAGCCTAGAACAGAGTCTAAGCTCAATCCTATGAAGTCCCACTCATATCTTTTCACGATTTACCATTTTCTCTATGACCGAATTAACCTAGAAAGATAGTTTCGTTTCTGCAATTCGTTCATCGTTTTCATTCTGGTTAAATTAGAGTCAAGTCTTATGCACACTTGCAGTTTCTTCATTGCAGCAACCCATTTTATTTTTATTTTTTTATCTTTCTGGTTCAACTACACATAATATAAGACAAGGTTTATATTAACACCCCGCATATTGTTGAATACACCACACATTTCCTTTTTCTTTTTTTCTTTTTTTTTTTTATTTTTTATAATTTAAACGTATCTTAATACACCCCCACATACTTTCCAATAATACCCTCACACCCCAACCCTCAACATACACCTTAAATTTCCTACATACACCCCATACTCTTCACATCTTAGGTGCAAATACATAAGATCAACCAAAGATATTATTTGTTTCTTCCAATAGGTGGTTTCTATGTTGTTCCCCACCCCCCCCCCCCCCCCCCCCCCCCCCCCCCCTCTTTCAAATAATAAAGATATAGATTTGAGAATCCACCATTAACGAACGAAAATTTGAGAATCCATCATTTTGTGGCAAAAGGGGATTTTTAGAAATGCATAGCATAAATAATGGTTCTGCATTAACTTCATGAATACTATTTTTGGATGGCTTCATAATTTTCCAGAAGCTAGCCTACTCTTTGATAATAAAGAAACCATGAAAATTCGGCAAAAAACTATAGAAAACTACTATAATATTCGGCATGAACTTGCCTAAACATTAAAATTTTGCTACTTCGCTTTATTGCTTCACAATGTTCTAACCACATCAGAAGAAATAAAACATTAATATTAGTTTCCTCCCTTACCATTAGAACTTAATTAGTGTAAAAACCACTAATAAAAATAAAGCAATATATTGTTGTATGAAACATTTCGTGGTGCTTAAAAGGTCTAAAAGATAGTAAGTCCAAACTACCCTTAAAAATCTGCAAATTGACAATTGTATGCTATTTGTATAAGTCTAATAAGAATGAATTTTTCTTATGGTTCTTGTTACAAAGCTATAGGTTTCTGGCGAATAAACTAGCACGTCTCATTGCCAAACTTGAGACAGTAATTTAACATGGTAAATTGTTACATGTGATGAAGGAAGCTGAGAGTGGTTTTGTGAGTTGAAGAAGATAAATAATCTTAGGACTTATATGTTAAAAGTGATATGTGTTGTAGGCCTACATGATGGAACTATTCTAGGGGAATAGAGAGAGGGAGGCCAGCTGCAATAAGAGATAAAGTGATTTAATTGTGAGGCGTGTGTTGTATCACCTCATTGTGCCTTTATTTATAGTAATAGGATAGGTAGAATTCTTACCATTTTCGGATTACAATTTTTAATAGGTAATTAACTACTAATAGGAATATAAGAGATATTCCTAGATCCACTAGAATTTACATAATCACATTTCTATTCTAAATATGACTGCAACACTCCCCCTTGAGTGTGTAAATACTCAAACAAGCATTGCATCAGATCTTCAGTAGATAAGATAGAATAGTTGATGAAGCCGGTGGCACAACGGGCGAATGCGATTCTCTAATATAAGAAAGTAAGTATGCATGAGTAGTAAAACTCACAAAACCTCGTTATGGTAAAACCTAGGATAGGTGAAAACTCATGGACTAAGGAGAAAAGTGAGAAGTAGGCATAATATCTAAAACAAACGTCAAATGTGATGAAAGTAGTGAACTCAACGGAGTGTGATCATCCTAGGATGAGTGCCTCGTTAAAACCTCGTTAGGTAGCAAAAACCTAGTGGGAAAAATGCTCCTAATTGTAGGAAAAAGAGTACATTAAGATAAAGTGAGTATGCTTCAGGATACTCCCCCTGGATTAGACATAACTTCCAAATAAGAAAACTACAAGCGATTCAATTCAGATAATTTATGCGTGCATATTGATTCCTTGGATGAGTTTCTAAAAAGTAGACTTGGGCAATGACTTGGTGAAGAGATCCGCCAGGTTATCCTAGGAACGGATTTGCTTGACTTCAATGTTCTGATGTTGTTGTTGATGGTGAGAGTAAAACAACTTCGGCGTTATGTGCTTAGTGTTGTGTCCCTTGATGTACCCCTTCTTTAACTACTCGATACATGCGGCATTGTCTTCAAAGATCATCGTTGGAAGGTCAACGATAGATGTAAGACCACTAGTTCTTCGAATATGTTTCATAATTGCTCTCAACCAAAAACACTCACATGATGCTTCATGCAGGGTAAGAATCTCAGCATGGTTCCAAGAAGTCACAACTAGCGTTTGCTTGGTAGACCTTAAAGATATAGCAGTGTCTCCAACGATAAAGACATACCCGTTTCAGAATGTGCCCTACGTGGGTCAAACAGATATCCAACATCTGCACAACCAATGAGGCAAGAATCAACTCGATGACCGTGAAAGGTGGCGTGTCCTCTCGAGGATTCATGGGTGTAGAACAAGCCCAAATCCGTAGTACCCTTAAGGTAGCGAAAAATGTCTTTAACACCATTCTAGTGTATGTGTGTAGGAGCATTGCTGCATCTAGCCAAAAGATTGACAACAAAGGAAATGTCAGGTCTAGTACATTGAGCCAATTACAATAAAGCACCAAGTGCACTTATGTATCAAACTTCAGGCTCCAAAATCTCTTCTTCATCCTCCTTAGAACGGAAGGGATCTCGTTTAGCATCTAATTGTTTCAATCCGTAGAGTGATATTCTCAATCTAATCAAAAGTGTTCCGTGGTCTAGAACTATTTGAACCAGTCAATAGAAGTCCTTCTAGAACTTTCATGTAGATTTTCGTATCTACATCCTGATAGAGATACGTGGTTACCACGTCTATAAGCTGCATATTCAGTTTTTCGGAAACTACCAAATTGATAAGGTAGCGGAACATTATGGCGTCTATTACGGGGGAATATGTTTCCTCGTAATTAATCCCAGGGTGTTGAGAGAAGCCTTGCGCTACGAGGCTTGCTTTGTATCCCACTATTTCATTCTTCTCATTACGCTTCCTCACGAAAACCCACTTGTAGCCCATGGGCTTCACATGTGGTGGAGCAAGAGCTACATGTCCAAATATCTTACGTTTCACAAGCGAATCGGGTTCAACTTGGATTGCTTGTTTCCAATTTGACCAATCTGTTCTACATCGGCATTCATCAACGGAATGTGGTTGAAAGTCATTGCTAAGTATGATGTCAGTAGCTACTGTGTACGCAAATGCATTGTCGCCGATCATCTCATTCTGATTCCAAACCTCATATAATACTACGTAATGGACCAAAATCTCAGGATTATCGAGAGGTCGGGTTCTCTTATCTAAGATATCACCGTAATCTATAATAACCTCATGCATTGGAACAGATGAGTAAGCGATGGTCAGATTCAAACTAGGGTCACTAGTTGGTGCCGATTTCCTCTTCCAAGGTTGTGAGTCCTTTGAACCAAAAGGTTTGCCACGCTTCAGGGTAGGAGTAGATGATTAGCTAACCGCCAATATACCAGGCCGCATGGAAGGTGTAGCCTTCCTACCTTCGAGGATGGTTCGGCTTTCCCAGGCAGTGTTAGGACGTATGTAGGGTACGTCTATCCTTGCAAGTGCGTTTGCAGCAGGTATATATGATCTTGTCACCTTAGCTAGATAAGTAAAAGCATCTGGCATGCTTTAAACAATGCTTTGAAGATCTATAATTAGTCGCTCCTCAGTTTCAGACTAGGCAGTGCGAGGATCTAAATGAGACATAATGGGAGCATACCACGACAATTCGCGGTATTTTACGGGAATGTTATCATGCTTATCTCCCCCTAACGACGGGAAGACTGTCTCATCAAAGTGACAATCCGCAAAACATGTGGTAAAGAAATTGTCTGTCAAGGGCTCTAAGTAGCGAATAATAGATGGCAAATCATAATCGACATAGATTCTCATTTTTCTCTAAGGACCCATTTTGGTACGTAGTGGTGGCGCTATTAACACATAGACTATGCACCCAAACACACGTAAATGCGAGAGGTCGGGCCCGTATCTGGTAACCAATTGTAACGATGAATGAGGTTGGGTATCGATGAACCTCAGGCAGACCAGCATAACTGTGTGTAATATTGCATGGCCCTAGGTAGATACCAGCAATTTGGTTTGCATAACCAAAGTTTAAGCTATCAATTGAAGACGCTTTATGAAAGCTTCTGCCAGGCTGTTTTGGGTGTGAACATAGGGTATAAGATGGTCGACATCAATCCCAGCTGACATGCAATTATTATCAAAAGTATATGATGTAAACTCTTTAGCATTATCCAGTCGAATCGACTTGATTGGATAATCAGGGTGGTGAGCCCTTAGCTTAATAATTTATGCTAGGAGTTTCGCAAATGCAGCATTGCGTGTGGACAACAGGCAAACATGTGACCATCATGTCGACGCATCAACTAACACCATAAAGTATCTAAATGGTTTTCATGTTAGTTGGATAGGTCCCAAATATCCCCTTGAATCTGCTGAAGAAACTTAGGGAGGGCCATGAATAATCTTTGTATGTAAGGGTCCCCAAAGAAAAAACTTTGCATCGCGGAAATCCAACGTAGAGAGGTAAATGATGCCCATGTGATGATTTGAGGATATTACGCATCATATCACGTCCGGGATGTCCCATACGGTCATGTTAAAGCAACAAAGTACTCTGGAACTCAGGCACAGAGCCGGCCACATGGTGGGCTTCTATGCCACTAATGGTTGTGATGTACAACCCACTCGGGAGATGTTCTAACTTCTCGTGAATATGCTTAGGGCCATACTCATACTAAAGTGATACAAAGAAATTTAGAACCATTCTCTTTAGTGGTTCCGATATGATATTGATTATCTCGAATATCTCAAAAACTCAGCAATGTTCTTCCGGAACGTGGAAAATAGAGGGCCTCTTTAATGGTAAAGATTGTACCATTAGACAACATGATACGAGCCTTTTCGTATCCTTCTATCAAGTTGGATGGGCCTGAGAGGGTTGTTAGAGGTGCGTTCTTAGGTACGAAGTTAGTAAAATAGTGTCACTCACGCAAGATGGTGTACGTGGTAGCACTATCAGCCAGACAACTAAGATCAAATTCGAAAATTTGGTGAACTTCTGTGCCCTATATTGTTGCTGCAGATAATAATGGCGGCATAGAAGGTCAAATAAGTCTTCTCCAGGAGATCTGATTTAGTTAAGTCTACTTTACAAAACTTAAGCAGTGATTAGATTCTACAAACTTCAGAGTTACATTCATTCACGAACTTAAAGTCTTGGAAGCGAAGATGTTGTCAGTTGTGTCTTGCTTTAGGTAGGTATATGTCTTTATGGTGATCAAAATAGTCTGCAGTGCATCATGGATGTGTCTTCGAATGAAGATCATTGCAGTAGCTTTTTGAGTTTCATCGACGGGTTTATCGTCGGCAGGTGCCTTGATGGTGGCTCTAATACCCTTTGTAGTAAGATGGAGCTTTACGTCTTGAACCCACTTCAAGTAGTTTCCAAGCGATGAAATCGAGCTTATTCAAGTTCGACATGTCCCTAAAATGGAAAGTACAACAAAATGTAGTTAGTTATATGGTAATCCATAGACATACATTATAGAACATTCGGGGTTCTATAGACATGTATTGGATTAATTTAAACATGAAAGCTACAGGTTTCATGTGGTAAGTTTTGAATGAAAACTTCGAGTTTCAAAGGACTAAATATGAAATTACAAGTTCAACTTAGTTTTATAAATGATTAGTTCATAAAGGAGAGGTTCCTGCAAGAACACATAATGCAATATGTTGATTTAAGTGTAGTGGATTTGAGTTGCTTCAGGAACTTAAGTGTGAAAGCTTCGAGACTACAAAAGGATGTCAACGGTTCACAGTATAAAAATAAATTATTGAATCGTTAATGTCCAAAAAATGATCTTTAGGTCAATACTTTTGGATTAATTATCAGATTAATGGACTATAGTTTACTTTTAATTAATTCAATGAATCGAACCATATAGGGTCGATTGTAGAAGCAAAAAATAATAATAACATTAGGGTTAAAATTATTTAGAATGCCAAAAATTAGCATTGGGTCGAAAAAAAAAAACATAGCCCAAAAGGGTTTGGGGTTGGGTGCCGTGAGTAGGGCAAAGCCCTAGAGGCTATTGGGTTTCGGGTTTAGCTACAAAAGCAGCCCACATGTGGCTATAGGCCACAAGCCGAGGTAAAGGAGCCCAGCAGCAACAACTGCTGGTGTTTGGGTCAAATGGGTGGACACGGGGTAGGCCCAGCGAAACGTTGGCCTTGGGTTGATTCCGAGAAGCCTAGCCGAAGCTGGGTTTCTTTGTTATTGGGTCGGGCCGAGCTAAGCCCAGTAGATAAGGCTGCAGGTAAGTATGCCGAGGTGCAGGACAAGGCCCAGCAGCATAATGTTTCTGGTAGTTTAGGCCGAGAACACATGGATGGGTCCAGGAAGGCTGCGGGCTTCCTTAGGGAGTAGGTTGGGCATTGGACCAAGGTAAGTCAACCAGGCCGAAGGCCTGGTGTGTCTATATAGTTGTAGCAAGGCCCAAAGGGCTGCAGCCATAGTCTTGACGTAAAAACAACGTCATCCTGTTGGCGTGCTCAACACGGCTAGGCAGCAAGCTAGTGCAGAGGACTATGGTAATGACATGGTGGTGGTGCGGCGACTGTGCCGCACCGTGCCCAAATTATTATTTTTTTCCGACTAAATTAGGGTTTGAAAAATCCTAGAATTGCTTCTAATTTATTTATATGCTTTGACTCACAAATTCCACATAGCAAAATAATTGTGTAATGAATAAAACATATATATATATATATATATATATATATATGTTGGAAGAAAAATATAAATATAGGGGGTTCATGCATCATGGGGAATGTTTTCATGCTTCGTGGACATTTCAAATATCTTACTTTATTTTAAGCGTATCTGATTAGCAGAAAACAAATAAAAACCTTTGAATTTTTGTAGAATAAAGCCTTTGAATTTTTGTAGAATAAAGCCTCCTCCTACGATCCTTCATTTCCTTAGCTTATGGCAAGAGCGTGTTGTAGGCCTATGTGACAGAACTATTCTAGGGGAATAGAGAGAGGGAGGCTGACGGCAATAAGAAAGAGATAATTATTTAATTGTGAGATGTGTTGTATCACCCAATTATGCCTTACCTTTTTAGGATAGGTAGAATCCTTACCTTTTTAGGATTACAACTCTTCATAGGTAATTAACTACTAATAGGAATATAAGAGATATTCCTAGATCCACTAAGATTTACATAATCACATTCCTATTTTAAATATGACTGCAACAATTAGGAGTTTATTTAGAGTTCATTTATTTATTTTCAAAACCTTATAAGGTCGAAATTGTTATTTCATATTAAGGTATTTAACCCATTTAATATCAAATTTTAAAGTGGAGTGTATTCATATAATGTGGGATGCTAATAAAAATACCCTAAGACAATGCTAACATTAATTCCCGACAATCATTAGGATTAAGGTACCTTCATTTGATTAGTGCCCCATTTCCGTGATTTAAGATTAAATCATGGAGTTGTTGCACCTAAAAGAGGCTCAGACATCCTCAAATATTAAATGTTGTGATAGATTTTCTCCCAAAAAAATATCAAGAATTATTTACTTTTTGTTGTTCTTGTGGGGGACTTTTCATGATAGGATGGTGGTTTATGGGCTCAATTTCCATCGCACTCTTATCTCCAACCCTAATTAAGCATTTATTACCTAAAACTTTTGGGGCTAAACACCTTTTGAATAATCTTTAATATGTGGAGTGTGGCTTCACTTGTAGCCCACTATGACACTATCAGTGTGGTGTAATGTAATGGGAAGATGGGGGAGTGCAAGATGAAACTCTAACAACCTCATAAATTTTATTTTTCTATTTTATACGAGCGATATTGAAGAAGAGGAAATTAGACATGAGACTTTGAATATAGAGTAACCATTAACCAACTAAACTATTGTTCCCTTGCAAAAACTCCATGACATTTTGTTTTGCTCTTCATTTTGTTTAGTGGGTAAATGCTCTACTATTCGAGTTCCAAATCCAAGCTAAAAATGACACAACATTAAAGTTGGAACGAAAGACGTGAAAACATAAGAACAATCTTTTACATTTGAAAGGTTCTAACGATCTTTGTATACATAATAACTATATAGGCCAATGATATTCCTCTATAGTAGTAAATGAGAAGTCTCGTATTCGACTGACATAAATGACGAGTTCAATACCTAATTATGTATGGCATTTTATCTCGTTTAGCTCAAATTCTCTTCTCAAAGTAGAATATCGTTAAAGAAAAAAAAAACCCTCAAAACATCACAAGAATTAAAAAGGGTCATACCATAAATCCACATTGATACATAATCACAAGAGTTAGACAGAATCATTCTGAATAGAAAAGAAACAAGCATTCCAACCTACATAAGGTCATCTCCAACCAAAAGGTCTAGAGGGCCAGAGGGTCGAAAATAGCCCGAAAACAGTCTCTAACCGAGGGTTAGGCCAAAGGGCTCTGGAATCTGAGAGGACCCCACAGAATCTAAGAGGGCTAGAAGGCTAGAGAGCTGGAGGGCTGAAGGGCTGGCTACAGCCAGTCCGGGGCTGGGCAGAAATACTGGGAATCCTGTTAGTTATAACCGACAGGAATACGTTTATATTATTTAATATAAATGTATTCATGTAGGTTAAATGCTTAAGAAAAAAAAAATTTCAAATGCAACGGCTAGCTGACGTCAGTTAGCCGTTGCATTTGAATTTTTTTTTTTTTTTTATAGTTTTATTATTATTTTTTATTTACAAAATTTTTCCTATAACTTCTATTTTTAATATATTTTTTTTTAAATTCTATTTTTTCCTATAACTTTTATTTTACAAAATTTGTTTCATTTTTCTTTTAAATTCCATTTTTTCCTATAACTTCCTAAGCCATTATACAACATTAAATTAAATTAAGTAAGATGAAACAACATTAAACAATATGAAATAACATTAAATAACATTAACCAACATACAAATTATACAACATAAAAAAAAACATTTAACAACATTTTAAAAAACATTTAATAACATAAAACTTAAACGCCTACTCCATGCTTCTTTTGGCCCAAAGATGTGCAACAAGATCATGTTGTAGGTACTTGTTTGTGGCACGAGAACGTATCATTCTATAGCGCCTCATGTACTCATTCATAGAGATACTACCAGTTATTGGATTGAAAGGCAAATTAGGCCCATCATATATTTTTGCACGAGCCCTTCTTGAACTTCTTCATCACACTCCTCATCTTCTTGTCTCATTTGCGCCCATTTTGCTTCCAATTTGGAATTGGATGAGGACCCCTAGTTGGAATCCGAAGAGGATCCAAAGTTAGAATTCATTGCAAACTTGAATTGAAAGAGATTGAATTCAAAGTTGTGTGAATTATAGCCCAATATCCACCCTATTTATAGCAAAAGAAAAATTCAAATCCAACGGCTAGCTGACGTCATGCTAACGTCACTTAGCCATTTTTTTGAATTTCAGTTGTAGTTTTTAAATAATAAATTATGTTTGGCCCTATGGCCCTTTGGCCCTCGATTGGAGACGGTTTTTTGTGGCAGGGCTAAAACGAGCCCTCTGGCCCTCTGGCCATCGGTTGGAGAAGGAGACAAATATGGTCATGTACTGTTCATTAAAATATTAATATCTTGGAAAAGCTTGGAGGGCCAGAGGGCTAAAACGAGCCCTCTGGCCAGCCATCGGTTGGAGATGGCCTAAATACTGCTAATAAGGCCACTTGATAATCTTCAACATCCAACAAATTTGGGTACTAAAACTGGATTTTTGGCTCTCAAACTCTCAATCTTAGACTTAAAACTCACTGTGGAAAGACATGACCGATGTCTTCCGACAACCAAATGCGACACTCAACTGTTTGATTTTTTCTTCAAGGTCTTTCCTTCTCAGTAACTCATGATTCAGATCCTCTAGTTTCTATCACCCATCCAATCCGACTCATCATTGCACCCCTCCCACTCATCATTGCCCCTTTAGTGAAAAAGTTAAATATTTGATCAAAATCCATAAAACATTATGTCCATGTATATTTATCTGTAATCCCAAACCTAACTAAATTCGGTTCTTTCATGATTTCAGTGGGTTCAACTAAAACTTAGCATGCCAGAGTGCACATATGAGTAAACTGCAAGAAAGACTATAAAAAACAGACATATACACAAAAATATGAAACATAATAAGCAATTATAGCAGCTTGAATCATTCCCATACATAGATGGCATAGTAAAATGTCGCAAAAATTTGAGTTTCTTTGGCTACATTGGAACCGATCATTCCTATTCTTGTATACCTACCCATTTAGAATCCTGAGAAGTTGACCAAAGTTTTAGGTCTAGGCATATAATTGAGTTTTTTGTTCTGTTTAAATTGTTCCTAAATTCTTAGTGAATGAACTTAGTGAAAGCGGGATCCATATCTCATATATCTTACACCAAAGCAAGATTTAGTTATCTTAAAATTAAAAATTAAAAAAAATTAAAAAAAAAATTAAAAAAAAAAAAAAAGAGCCTCATATACCTATACTAAGACCATCTCTAAATAATGGGACAAAAAAATTAAGTTTTAACCTAAAAACAATTTTTTTTGTTCCAACCGTTCTAAGTTAAATTTTTAACCATAGATTATTAAGAAATGAATTTAAGCTGAATTATGTCCATTAAGTAACCTTTAAAAAGTAAAAATTATGTAGATTATCCTAATTTATTTTTATGAACATTTTAACTCAAAAAAGTTAGATTTCGATATATAATGAAAAATCACTAGACTGACTATTCTCTTGAAACAAAGTATTGCATTAACTGTTGATTTAATTTTGGACCGTTAATTTTATTTATTTATTTTTACTGTTGAATTTGTCATATTCGATCTTACGTTAAATTTAATGTTTTTATAAAGCTGCTAAATAAAATGAGGGTTGGGGATTGTGAAAGAATCATAGAAATAGGGTCAGCGACATCAGATGGAGATGATGCAGGAAATGATGGTGATGATTCACTCCCCAAAATAAAGGTGGGATTCTATATCCCTTAGAGTTGGATGTGGCTTTTGGATAGTTGTCCACATGTATGGTAATGATTATAATCATGATTAGTTACTGATACTTTCAGTTCTTGATGTTTAAGTGTTACAAAAGAATTGAAACGTGACATCGAAGGCTTAACATGAGGATTTCATTTCTTTCTCCATAAAAGCCGAAGGAGGAAAGAACAATACAGGAGAAACAACACCACACCAGTAACAACACAGTAGCTAGAAGAAAGATCTCTCCTTCTCAGACCACCCACCTTCCATTTCTTTTACCTTATCTAAAGGCTCTAGACCATCTTCATTGTATTTTGTAAATCTCTCGTACATAGTCAAATCCAATGTAACTTTAGTGGACGTAGCCAAATTGGTGAACCACTTAAATTCGATGTGTCATTGTGTTTTACTAGATTTATAATACTCTCTGCCTCTATCCTCTAACCACGAAAACACACCACCATCAACCAAAAATAGTAACTTTTGTGCAAGTAGATTAGGCGTGAATCACAAACCTAGGGGTGAAGAAAGCATTTGGAACCAAACAACCAACACCAACACATCAAATTCCTTACAATGGATTCTTCTTGTCATCATGTTACTTAACAAGCTCACCATTGCCAACCTATTTCTTATATCTTTATTCATCAACAGAATCTCTAACAAATTTTTACAGTCCAAAAACCATGAACCCACATATTGTCAAAAAATGCCATCCTACACCTTCAACACCACCAAAAGCCACATTGCCAGCAAGACGTCAGATGTGTTGGGATGCCAAGCTACAACGACAACATTGCCTTTGGCCTATCAACCTCACCAATGGGAGTCATGGCGGATGAAGACGATGTCGCGATTAAGACTCTTACAACCGAGCAAGCTATATTCCAAGAGAATTGCTCTATGGAATTCAAATTGGGTTATGCATCAATATTAGCTAGTGAAGAGGGAGACAAGATTGTGGTTTGTAGTAAGGAAGAAGGGTGTGAAAGGTGAGTGAAAAAGGAAAAGAACCCAAAGAGAGAGAGAGAGAGAGGAAGTGAAAAAGAAAGAGTGATGAAGAAGGGACGGGTTGTAGAAAATAATGAGAATGGAAGGTTTAAAAGAAAGATGGTAGAGATGGTTCTTTGGGGGAAATTGTACGAGAAGATCAGCGGTGGGTTGAAATAAAAACTATATAAAAATGAGTGTCATAGAAGAATAGAGTGGTTGGATCAACACGAAGAAAACATAAAAGGAGTCTGATTGTGTAGAGAGGGGGGAGGGGGGATAGAAGAAGAAATACTTTTAATACTACATTATATTATTTATCCTTTAGGTTTACAATATAGGTATATACACCTTATTCTATAAGGAAAGTAATTACAAAATATAAAGACACTAAATCCTAAAGTTTACAAATTTTAATCCTACTTAAAATAATACTCCAATAACATTTACAATTAAGACTCAAATCAACATTTCCCCTCAAGTTAGTGCATAAATATCATACATGTCCAACTTGATAATTGAGTCTTTGAAAACCTTACTAGATACTGCATGAGTAAGAATCAGCCAACTGCTCTCCTAAATTCACAAACGGTATAGGCATAATTTTCCTTTCAAGATTTTCCTTGATAAAGTGTCAATCAACCTCCACATGTTTTGTTCAATCATATTCCGAATTGTCAGCTATCTTCCTCGCAAATTTATTGTCATAATATAACTTCGTAGCCTCTTTTGGTTCAAACCAAGACATCTCAAAAGTTAACGTAACCAAAAAAGTTCACATACTTCTTGTGCCATACCTCTATACTCAGCTTCCGCAGACGACCTTGACACCACTTTCTGCTTCTTACTACGTCACAGAACCAAATTACCTCCAACAAACGTAAAATACGCAGATGTAGACCGTCTGTCAGTAACATTGACAGCCCAATCTACATCTTTAAATCTCTCAACCTTTAGATGTCCATGTTTTCCATAAAGCATTCCTTTACCGAGTGCAGACTTTAGATATGCCAAAATTCGCATTACCGCAACTATGTGATCTTCACTGGGCGAGTGCATAAACTAACTTACAACACTCACAACATATGCAAGATTAGGACAAGTATGAGATAAATAAATTAACCTCCCCACAAGTCTTTGATATCTAGCCCTATCAACAGGAACCTGATCAACATAAATGCCCAAGTGATGTTTTTCTTCCATAGGAGTAATCACAAGTTTACACCCTAATAAGAGTACTTCTATTGAAATTTATCAACCCTAAATATTCAATTCGTCATTCGAGAACGACAGTTGACATCTCTCATTCACAACACGACCCCCCACCTTTCAATTTTAGATAGGCTTACGCTGCCGTTTTACTGACGCATCATCTGTCAGCCATTATAAACCGAACCCGCTCAATAATCAGTCCAAGTTTGTCCGAGTCGACCCAGGACGAAAATCAAAGCGAAGCCCGGAAGAACAGAAAACGGATTCAGTAACAACAAAACCGGTTCCGGTTTGAGAATTCATAGAGTGTGAGAGAAAACACTGCGATACGACACGGTTGCGTTGTGAACCTCCGCTTCGCTTTTGCATTTGGCACAAGAAGAAGAAGATGCTCCGAAAATGTGGAGGGCAATCGGTAACAGAGAAGCGGGCAAGCTCCGCCCAAATTCGTTCTCGAATCGAATCAAGTCAACCCGGATCCAAACGCTTGAACTCTCCAATCACAAAGACATCATGTCCCCTCACCGCGGCTCTGTCAACTCTCTCCAGCTCGATTTGACGGAGGGCCGGTACCTGCTATCTGGCACCTCCGATGCTTCCGCCGCCGTGTTCGATGTCCAGCACGGGACCAATTACGGAGGCGGCGAAGCTATCACGAGGCACAAGTGCTTGTTCGCGGTGGATAAGCAGCACGAGCACGACCATAAGTATGTGGTGTCCTCCGCCGTATGGTATCCCGTCGACACCGGACTGTTTGTGATGGGGTCGTACAATCATCACATCAACGTTTGGGATACGAATACGGCTCAGGTAGTGATGGACTTCAAGATGTCGGGGAAGGCGTACCGGACTGCAATGTCGCCGTTGGCAACTTCTCTCATGCTCATTGCTGCCGGAACAGAAGATGTTCAAGTCCGCCTCTGTGATATTGCCTCCGAGGCTTTTGCTCACACCTTGTCTGGCCACCGCGGTATGTCCAAGAAATTCGCAGAATTAAACATTTGATGCACATTTGATACATAGAAAGTTAGAAAAATTAAACTTCTTATCAATTATCATGGTTATGTAAACACATGAAACATTTTGGATGACAATATTGAGGATATAAGCAGGGATTGTTCTTTGAAATTTAGGGTGGACAATCACGAAAATTCGATTCTTTAAATAATCCAGCCTAGTCGGTTTTTTCAGCATTTTGTAAATTTTTAGCGTTTGGACTTTCTGGTTGAACCTGTAATTTTTAGCTCAAGGCTGGCCTGCCATTTGTGGACGGCAAGAAATTTACCGTACACCGTATTGGCGGAATTCATGCTTAGAACCTTAGGCCGTCTGCAATGGAGATGGCTAATTAATGGCCTTATTGGCTATTGGGCTGGCTGCTTCCTGCCCCCTATCAACCCGTTTGCTGGGGATATTTCTCACCTCCAGCTTGCTGACATCAGCAGCAATCGCTAGTTGATGTCAACTTGCTGTTGAATTTTTCTTTTTAGTCAAAATTTTAAATTTTAATTTTTTTTCTATAAATATTTATGGCATTTCTACACTATTTCTCACATCTTTTTTACCCTTACATACTTTATTTTATTCAAAATTTTCACATTCTTTTCACCTCAAACACTCTTTTCATACCTATTTTAATGTCTAAGTTGTTAACATGTAAGTAATATTAAAATATTTAATAAAATTTGTAACTATACCAACATGAAATTTAAACAATATGTAACAATACCAACATGCAACAATACCATTAAGTTAAAGAACAAACTTAAAAATAATAAATTACTGAGGGGCTATGTTTAGTCCTTTTTCGATTAGAAGTGGTATATAAATATAGTCTGACCCTGATCACTTAAAAATAAATTTTTTGTTGAGCTATAATTCTGGATAGGACTATACTTAGCCATTTCGGTTGGAGATCACCTTAGGATCGTAAGGTTAGATTTAAGCTCTTGGTAGATTTATATTCTTCCTTTGGGTTCTCTAGTTTTTTTTTTTTTTTTTTACAAAAGTACCAAGTGTTTTTAGTCTTGTTTCTTGGGTTTAACTTATAACGTAGAATAAAGTTTCGTGCATCTAGAGGGTCCTAAGTGTTGTATTTTCTTGACTGTGGAATGGTCTACTTCTATCGAGTGGGTTTTGCTTACAGGCGGATGTAATGGTGCAATACGTTTTTGGGACGTTAGACGTGCCGGATGTTTTCTTGTTTTGGATCAATCTCAGTCTCAGCTTGGGAGGCGTCCACCCATCCTAGAACGCCCTGCTACAATTAAGGTTTTTTTTCTTTTCTTGGCTGAGCCAAAAATGTTTGTTTTCAAATTACTTATCCCGCATGTGTACATCTTTCTAATAAAGATGAAACTCATATGTATTGGTAGGCTCTACCAAATGAGTTAATTTGTCGCATGACTAGCGCCCCATGTGAAAGAGTGTTCTAATCAATTTAAAAGTATTCTAAAACAAGGTCACAATCATGTTAACTTTAGCGATCATCGAACCTTAAGAAATTGTCGCGCCAACGTTATTCCATTGTCATGTGAGCCTTAAGGGCTAGTATGGCAGCCTAGACTAGATAAGCCTAGAACAAAGTCTATGCTCAACCCTATGAAGTCCCACTCCTATCTCTTCATGATCTAGCATTTTCTCTATGAACGAATTAAGCCTAGAAAGATAGTTCCGTTTCCACAATTCGTTCATTGTTTTCATTCTGGTTAAATTAGAGTCAGTCTCCTGCACACTTGCAGTTTCTTCATTGCAGCAACTTTTTTTTTTTTTTTACTTTCTGGTTAAATTACACATAATATAAGACAATAATAACATTGATTCCCGACAATCATTAGAATTAAGGTACCATCATTTGATTAGTGCCCCATTTCCGTTATTTAAGCTAAAATCATGGAGTTTGTTGCACCTAAAAGAGGGAAAAGGATCCAAGCCGGATCCTTTTTTTTGGGGATCCTATGGATCTCGCGATCGTGACCGTTTATCGTACATCGTGCAGTCAATTTTTGTTAGGTACTATTTATATTTAATTTTAAAATTTGAAATTTGAAATGATTTATGACGATATGATGTACAATGAATGGTTACAATCGTAGGATCCTTAAGATCCTCAGAAAAAGAATCCGGCAAAGATCATTTTCCTTAAAAGAGGTTCACACTTCCTCAAATATTAAATGTTGTGATAGATTTTCTCCCAAAAAAATATTGAGAATTATCACTTTTTGTTGTTCTTGTGAGGGACATTTCATGACAATCTTATCTCCAACCCTAATTAACCAAATTACTTACACTTTTTGGGGCTAAACACCTTTTGAATAATCTTTAATATGTGAAGTGTGCTTTTACTTGTAGCCTACTATGGCACTCTCAGTGTGGTGTAATGTAATGGGAAGATGGGGGAGTACAAGAAACTCTAACAACCCCACAAATTTTATTTTTTTATTTTATGCAAGCAATATTGAGGGAGAGAAAATTATACTTGAGAATTTGAATACAGAGTAAATACTTTTACCCAATTGAACTATTGTTCTCTTGCAAAAACTCCATGACATTTTGTTTTGCTCTTCATTTTGTTTCTTGGGTTGCTCTATGATTCAAGTTGCAAGTCCAAGTTAAAAATGACACAACATTAAAGTTGGAACGAAAGACGCGAAATCATAAAAACAATATTTTACATTTGAAAGGTTCTAACTGTTACACCCCACCCTCGATTTTTTAAAAATAGTTTTGGGTTTTTAGTTAAAAATGGTTTTTAGGTATTAATTGGTGAGCCGAAGAGGCCCACCCCTTGATTTGTGTACCCCGGCATCTCTCTCTCTTTCTTCACTCTCAATTCTCTCCTCCCTCACTTTTTTCTTTTTCTCTTTTTCCCCCGAGCCCCCTTTCTGTACTCTCTCATTCTCCCCGTGAACCAACCCACACACCCTCACTTCCACACCACATCAATGAAGATGACACCATCCCACCAGACCACTGACACACCCCGACTCCGATATTCCCCGAATACCAGGATGGGCACGTGCTGGGCGACACCCGAAGGTGACGAAAGCCATTTATTGAGTGCAAATGCTGAAAACAAGGGATAAATAAGGCTTATAAATATAAAAGAATAATTAATATGCAAATAAGGACCGTGTTCAGAGCACACCTCTAATCTAGAACACTAAAGAAAATAATATAAAATTGAATGAAACCAAGGAGTGGGTCCTACACCGAGAGGACTCGAATATGTCGATGCGGAAGTGCCTGGATGTCGGGATTGTATGCCTCGATTCTAAGTCCTGAAGGGAGCGCAAAACAAACATGAGTGGACCAAGTTGATATATATAATAAAACAGTTATCAACGTACTAACCCCCAGGTTTTATGAAAACACAAATATAATGATAAACATAGGTTTTCCGAAACCTAGCATGTCGTGCAATGTCTCAAATCATCATTCGCATAAAATAATAATCACTAGTGAATGTCCGATATAACTCTTCAGGCCCCATGCCGGCTCCCCGTCTCTAAGCAGACAGTCAGAGGAAAACACACTTCAGGCCCCTTGCCAGCTCCCCGTCTCTGAGTAAACAGTCAGAGGAAAACACACTTCAGGCCCTATGCCAACACCAAACCGTCGCCCGGGACGGACCGGATCTATCCCTACGTCCCGTAGCGGAAAGGACCACTAGGTAAGTACAAAACCAATGAACATACATATATTGAAAATCAACTTCATAGTATAAAGTCATCCATCATCTATACTATAAAGAGGTGTTCTAAACATGTTCTAAATATCATATCGTCATCCATCAGATATTCTATAAGAACATGGGTTATAGGAAAAATAGTAATAATTCAAACTAGCCTCAATAAGCATGTTATCTCGTAAAACGTTTCATAAAACATAATCATCAAATCATGCTTTTCATGTCTGCATTTCTACTATCAAAACATGCATGTTTAGAAGGGGTCCACTCACAGTACTTCGCCGTTGAAAAGCCACGCCACTAGCGAAGACGGAAACGCCACAAATAATTGCCCCTAAGCACATAAATGGTACATTTAGTCAAACTCTACTCAAACGAATGAATTTGAGAAAACGGACATCGGAAAGGGGTTCAGGATATCGAAATTAGCCTAGGAGGAGTCCCGCACGAAAATCCAAAAAGTCAACGGTCGAAGTCAATGTTGACCGTTGACCGGTCAAAATCAAAGTCAACTCTGACCGTTGACCGGGTCAACGGTCATACCGGGTCCGGGTCAAACGGGTCTGGGCTTGGATCCAGGTTGGGTTGGGTTGGATCCGAGTTAGGGCCTAAAGGGTTTGGGTTAGGATAATTGGGTTTGGGTTAGAAGGAAAATGGGTTTGGGTTTGAAACCTCACGGCCCAAAGGCCTAATTAAAAGGGCAATGAGTTTGGGCTTGGCAGGAAAGGCCCAAAGGCCTTGGGTTTGGGTGGTTCGCCGGATTCCAAGGAGGGAGAAGGCCGCATTTCGGCCGGAGAATTCCCAAGCTCCGTTGGAGCTCAATACTTAACCAAAACATGTCATTCAATATACCAAATTGAAGCCCCGAAGTTAAGGAATCGAAATATACCCTTGGTTCCCGTCATCGTGGCCGTATTTTGCGGGAAAACAGCCTAGAAGCCACGGGTGTCCGCCGGAAACTGGGTAAGATTCAAATGAGTATAACTTCTTCAATACTCAATGAAATTAGGTGAAACAAAAAGGAAAGTTGTAGTACTCAGCTAGACGAAGAGATTGATACCTAACACACCAGCCAACTGGCCGTTGTTTGGCCGGAAATTTCCTCGAAAGGGGCGGTACTCGCCGAAAAACTGGGAAATGTCTCCAAGGTGATTTCTTCGTGGTTTGACGTCCAAAACACAACCACGGGGTTAGAAAAGAGCTATAGGTGTGGGCATGGGTGTGTGTGTGTGTGCGCGCGCGCGTTCTGCTCGGAGGGAGGGAGAGAAAGACAGAGAGAAAGGATGAGAGAAGAGAGACTGAGAGAGAAGAAAGAAATGAGAGGCTTGGGGGGACAGAATCAGGGGGTGGGCCCCTTGGGCTCAACAATTAAGGTTCAAAAACAATTTTAAAAAGGAAGGTATCCCCCTAACTTAGTGAAAATACAAAAATACCCATTTTCTTCCGTAAATTCCGGGACGGGTTGTTACAACCACCCTATGTCGAACCCAGCTACTGCCGTCGAGCCAAGGAGCTCCGGCGAGGAACTGTGGTTTTCCCCGGCGAAGACCTTGCCGATATTAGTGAAGGTAATGTTCCAAAACCTTTTAAAACCTAGTAGATCGTGTTTTAGAAGTAAGTTAGGTTCTCTTTGAAGTTGGTTGGCGTATTTGAACACAAAAAATGAACTCGGATCACTTTCCCTGATTTCGGCGAGAAACCTGTCACTTTTGAGGACAATTTCTGGCCAAACCACAAAGCGTTGGCCTGCGTTCAAGGTATTAATCTCTTCATCTCGCTACTACAACTTTCCTTTTTGTTTCACCCAATTTCGTTGAGTATTGAAGAAGTTATATCCATTTGAATCTTACCCAGTTTCCGGCGACCTCTGCTGCTTTCGAGGCATTTTCTGAACAAACCATGGCGAGTTAGATATCGTGCAAGGTACCATTCTCTTCATCTCGTCGAGAACTATAATTTCCATTTTTGAATCACTCAATTTCATTGAATATTGACAAAGTTATGAACGTTTAAAATTTGTCTAAAATTCCGGCCAAAATCCTGCCTTCTTCTTCCTTCGAATCCGGCGACCCACAGTCCAGTAAACCCAGGCCCTTTGGGCCGTTTAGAACTCGGGCTTTAGGCCCGTTAAACCCAACCCCATTTTCTTTTTATTTATTTATTTTCCTAAAACCCAAAAGGCCTTGGGCCATCTTGGTTAGGGCCTTAGGCCCGTTCCATCTTCCATCTAAAACCCAAAACCCTAGGCCCAATCCGTGTCCCTTTAACCTTTTACCCCAGGCCTTTGGGCTGACCTACCAAGCCTAGCAGCAAGCCCAGCCCAACCTGGTGCAATATTCTAAGGAATATTCTTTGAAATATTCTTGGAATATTCTCCAGAATATTCTTATGTTGACTTTTTCGAAATTTAACCAGGACCCTTCTTAGGGTAATTTGACATCTTGAATCCATTTATGAAGTTCGTTTTCCCAAATTCAATCGTTTGAGCATAGTTTTATTAATTGTACCCTTTATGTGCCTAGGTGCAATTAATAGAGGTGATTCTGTTATTCCTTTTGGCATGGCTTTGTATTAACGGTGTACATTGAGTGGACCCCTTCTAAAATGCATATTTTACTATTAGAAATGCATACATAAAAAACATGATTTAATGATTACGTTTTATAAGATAACATGCTTACTGAGACTATTTTGAATTATTACTATTTTTCCTATAACCTGTGTTCTTTATAGAATATATGATGAATGATGATATAATATTTAGAACATGTTTAGAAGACCTCTTTATAGTATACATGATGAATGACTTTATACTATAAAGTTACTTTTCAAATACATGTATGTTCAACGATTTTGTACTTACCTAGTGGTCCCTATTCCGCTACGAGGCGAGGGATAGATTCCATCATGAGAGAGGTTATGGTGTTGGCATAGGGCCTAAAGGTGATTTTCCTCTGGCAATTGGCACAGGGACGGGGAGCTAGCATGGGGCCTGAAGGTGATTTTCCTCTGGCAATTGGCACATGGACGGGGAGTTGGCATGGGGTCTGGAGTGAGATTGGACATTCCCTAGCGATTACGATATATACGAGATATATTTTGAGACATTGCATAGCATGCTAGGTTTCGGAAAACCTATTTTTATCATGATACATGTGTTTTCATAAAACCTGGGGATTAGTATGTTGATAACTGTTTTATTACATCTATATCAACTTGGTCCACTCATGTTTGTTTTGCGCCCCTTCAGGACTAGAATCGAGGCATACAATCCCAACATCAAGGCATTTCCACAACGGCATCTTCAAATCCTCTCGGTGTAGGACTCATTTTTTAATTCATTTAATTTTTATATAAGTTCTTTTATATAAGTTTTTTATATAAGTTTATAAAAAATCGCACTAATATTCTTTAATCGAAATGTTGATTCTTATGTTACGTTGACATGGATTGATAGCAAAGAGGTTGCTGTTAAATTTGATAGCAGCTTCAAATATATTTTTTATTAATTTTTTTATGGGAAACGCTGAAACTGAAGGCAAATGAAGAAGCCAGGAAGACCGAAGCTTGAATTTTGGAAAACCAGAGAGAGAACAGAGAAGAAAAGTAGAAAGCCAAACGCAGAAGCCAGAAAGCACAAACTTGCTTCCCAAAAGACGTGAAGGGCTTGGCGGCTGACCAGGCGCGAATGAGCGAGTTGGCGACTCGAACGTGATGGAAAATAGCGGGGGCTTTTTTGGTGGCGGCGCCGGTTGTCGATTGCTGGGAGTGGTCGTCGGTTTCGTCGGCACAGAGTGTTTGGATGTCTTTGAAAGAGGAGAAGGAGAAGGAGAAGGGGGAGGATGGGGATGACGTGCCGTGAATTTGAACTATTGATTTGCTCCACGGAGGTTGGGATCAGAAGTTAGATTTCAGCAAAACCCAGACGAAGAATTCACAAAGATTGAAACTTTATGAATTGGGTTGAAGAAACAGTGTAATAAATAAAAAGAAAAGAAAATAGTGTAATAAAATAATATTTAATTTGACATAACGGGTGGAGAGAAAAATTTTAAAAGATATCAAAATGCCACATAGACCGTCAAATTTAAATTTTATGTTTAAAATTTGAAATCTCTCTTGAAGATGCTCTAAGAACATCTCTAAAAGAGATGTCAAAACTACCACATAGGTATATAATAGTAAAAATTGACAGCAAATTTTCTCTAAATGAGCCTTCAATTTCCTACTTGACCCTGAGTCAATTGAAAGCAAAGCCTTCTGCTGTCAATTTGACAGCCACTGTCAAATCCATTTAATATATTTTTAATAGATTTAATGGAAATATAATAAATGTGGTTGTGTATTTTAAAATTTTGATTGGTTACCTACGTAAAAGGACCTCATAAAGTGATTAAAAATATTTAAAATGACATTATTATTTAACATATCAGTTGAATAAAAAAATTGTACAAATTGCTACATAAGTCATTAAATATCAATTTAATATTTTAAATTTGATATCTTTTTTTGAGATGCTCTAACAACCCCACAAATTTTATTCTTCTATCTTGTACGAGCTATATTGAGGGAGAGAAAATTATACTTGAGATTTTGAATACAAAATAAATATTTTTAATCAACTGAACTATTGTTCCCTTACATAAACTCCATGACATTTTGTTTTGCGCTTCATTTTGTTTCGTGGGTAAGTGCTCTATTATTCGAGTTGCAAACCTAAGCTAAAAATGACACAACATTAAAAGGTCTAATGATCTTTGTATATGTAGTAACATATTCCAGTGATATTTTTCTACATTAGTAAATAAAAAATCTCATATTCGACTGACATAAATAACAAGTTCAATACCTAATTATGTATAAAATATTATCTCGTTTAGCCTAAATTCCTTCTTCAAAGTAAAATATCACTGTAGAAAAAAGCCCTCAAAATTTCTGTGGGTTCAGCTAAAACAATAAAACTTAGCATGCCGGAGTGCACATATGAGTAAACTGCAAGAAAAACTCTGAAAAGCTGACATATACATATAAATATGAAAATTGAGTTTATAAGGCTACATTGGAAGAGATCGTTCCTATTCTAGTATACCCATTTAGGGAAAAGGATCATCTCTGAATTCCTTCCATCAAATCCTCATGAGCAATCAATTCGGATTCTTGAAATTTGATTCAACAGTTAAAATTATTATAATTTTTAATGGAGCTCCCTATTTTTAACCGTTGAATCAAATTTCAAGAATCCAAATTGATAGCTTATGAGGCTTTGGTGGAATCGTAGAAAGGATCCGGAGAGGATCACTTCCCCCATTTAGGACCCTGAGAAGTTGACCAAAGATTTAGATCTTGGCATATAATTGCAGTTTCTTCATTGCAGCAACTTTATATATATATATATATATATATATATATATATATATATAACTAACAAAAAGTTTAAAAAAACTTTAGTTTTAATAAATAAATAAAAGACTAATAAAGGTGTAATGAATAGCACCAAGTAAATGTAAAAATATGATTTTTCGTTAAAAGTGAACAGTACATAAGTGTTTCGTTAAAACTCTTTTTTTTTTTCTTTCTTTCTTTCTGTTTGTTTACTTCAAAGAAAGAGCATCACAACGGAATTGGATCCTCTCTGAGGCAATGCCTCAGGATCCTACTGATCGGATAACATGGGCCGTTGTATTTTGATCCAACGGTTATAATTATTATAATTTTAGAAGGATCCTCCTGTTAATAGAAGGAAAAAAAAACTTAGTGAAAACAGGATTCATGTCTCATATATCTTATACCAAAGCAAGATTTAGTTGTCAAAAAAAAAAAAAGTCTCATATTAGATCGCTTTTTTTATAGTTAGTTTTATCATATTCAACCCCACCAGTTAGATTTAATGTATTTATAAAATTAAAAATTAATAATTAATAATTTTGAATCAGGACCGTCCAGATCAATGTCATCCGATCAAAATAATGCAATTGGAATTGCACATGGACGGCCGACAACCCATCAAGCAGGGCCCCACTTCCCTCATCCTGTGCCCTTTTCCTTCCCTTCTGGCCGAGTTTCCTTCCTTTCAATGGGTCAATAATGCATGTCAATCATGCGCGTTTCCATACCTTTTTTTTACAGTTTCCACGCGTCCATCACCTATTTCCTTTTTTTTCGTTGTTGTACCGAAACTGCCCTCCAGCTGGATCTCCGGAATTGGGTTAATGGTTCTCTGTCCCACGCCTCACTTAATCTCTCGTTACACTCAGACTCCTCCATCTTCCTACTGTCACTCTCTCTCATCCCTCACAACTCTCTGCCTCTCCTCCCATCTGTCCCCCTCTGCAACTCTCCCTTCTCCCTCTCGGCAAAACCTACCGTATCACCTCCAAACACCACCCAAACTCACCCAAAAATCAACGGGGCCAAGGCGGTGGAGAAGTGGGTTAATGGTTCTGTGTTCTTCTTGATAATTGTATCTGTTTATGCCCTCATGATATTATGAGATGTCATGGGATTGTTTGTGATCCGATTAAATACATCGCAACAAGGATAATAGTTCATATTTTTTATGAGGGATAGTAGCTATGTTTTTTTACGGTGAATTGTCGAGTGTTAGGTGCACGTATTCAATTCAGAATTTAAAATTTTTTAATGCATTTTTATGTAGTTTAATTGATTTGTAGAGATTTCTTATAAATTTTGATTTAATCTTTTTAAAATTTTATGGAAGATGTGATATTTATGAATACTTAAAATTCTCTCAAATTTTTTATAATTTCTCAACTTTTTCAATTCTTTAAAAATCAATTTCTCAATTTGTAATTGAATACACTTCGAAAGTAAAAATTTTATTAAAATCCTAATTGAATACAATCGGATTTTAAGAATTTTATTAACCTATCATAAAATCATGATTGAATATGTTGAATTTTATACAAGTACTTTAAATTTTAATTGAATACCCTTAAATTACATATTTGATCGTCCTCTAATCAAGATAATCTAATGTGAAGAATGAAGCAAAATCCGTTGAAAAAATGTTCTCAAATTCGATTTTTTCCTCAATGGTTTCAATTAATTAATATTTTACGTTAATAGTTACCAATCTATTTTTCCTGAGATATTTCAACTTTTCTGATACAGATTTACCAATAGAATCTTATCAACTTTTTTATAATTCTTAAGTCACTTGATGATTAAGTGGTTTAGAAGTGTTTTCACCATGTTTTTATAAAAAAAAATTCAAATTTTAGATTTTAATTCATCTGATTGGACGAAGGAAAATTATAAAGATGTTTGAGAAGTAAAAGAATTTTCATGTTAAGTATATGATTGTGTTGTTCCACCATTGTGACAGCCCGTCCCGAGAAATTTAAAAATGTACGCGTGAAAAGACGATTTTGCCCCTAGCGTGATTTTTCGTTGTGTAGTTGTTCTTTTTGGCTTGGTGTGGCTGGTTTTGCACCACACACTCACCCTCACTATATTTCTCCCTTCCCTGCACCTGTCCCGAGCCCCATTCCTTTCCCATTCCCTTTGA
Organism: Pyrus communis; assembly: GCF_963583255.1. Classification (NCBI taxonomy): domain Eukaryota; kingdom Viridiplantae; phylum Streptophyta; class Magnoliopsida; order Rosales; family Rosaceae; genus Pyrus; species Pyrus communis. The sequence goes on from NC_084817.1 coordinate 4,888,897, forward strand.
ACCGTACAGACCACACCCAAATCCCACTAAACCTTCACAGATCGAAGAAACCAAGCACACATTCGAACTCGTGAGGCTTGTAGGAGTCCAACCATACCTTTTTCAGGTAAGAACACCTTCGTTTTCACGTCGAATCCACGATGCTCGATTTCGGGTACTGTTCATGCACACGTGATTTCTCACGTTTTAGGGAATTTCAAGCTTGTAGGAAGCTTGGTGAGGTCTCTAGGAGGCTCGGGGTGGTTCGTTTGAAGGTTTTGGACGTCGGGATCACGAGTTTCGAGGTTGGCCGGAGTTGGGTTGTTTTTCCAGGTGAGATTTCGTGAATTTTAGCCCTTGAAAGTAGTATGATTGTGTTCCTCTAGTT